>NC_066564.1:5930999-5988499 GCF_024679095.1 Eriocheir sinensis
AAAGAGTGAAAAAGTGGAGGGAAGACAGAAGAGGTGGAGGGAAAAAGTGGAGGAAAGGAGAGAAAATATCAAGAAAAATGACCAAAACAAAGCAAAACAAAAAGACAAAAAGGAGAAATTACAGAAAAAAACAAAAAGTGAAAAAGTGGAGGGAAGACAGAAGAGGTGGAGGGAAAAAGTGGAGGAAAGGAGAGAAAATATAAATTAAAAAAATGACCAAAACAAAGCAAAAAAAAAAGGACAAAAAGGAGAAATTACAGAAAAAACAAAAAGTGAAAAAGTGGAGGAAAGAAAGAAGAGGTGGAGGGAAAAAGTGGAGGAAAGGAGAGAGAATATAAATAAAAAAAATGACCAAAACAGAGCAAAAAAAAAAGGACAAAAAGGAGAAATTACAGAAAAAAATAAAAAGTGAAAAAGTGGAGGGAAAAAAGAAGAGGTGGAGGGAAGAAGTGGAGGGAGGGAAGGAGGGGGAATATAAAGAATTGGAATGCATTATCAGGGCCGCAAAAACCCATTAGACGTATTAAATATTCGCGTCGCGGAGGTGTTGAATGGGCGGGCGGTTATCGGTTGCGCGTTTAAAGGGCATCAATATACACTTTTAAAAGGAGGAGGAGGAGGAGGAGGTGAACCACAGACCGCCTGAAGCATTACAGAAACATTAAAAACACATCAATACGCCTTAATTATATGTGTGTGTGTGTGTGTGTGTGTGTGTGTGTGTGTGTGTGTGTGTGTGTGTGTGTGTGTGTGTGTGTGTGTGTGCGGGGGGGCAGGGGGAAAGGGGGAGGGATGTGTGTGGTGGGGGAACGGGATGTATGTGAGTGTGTGTGTGCGGGGGGGAGGGGGGGGAGAATGTGTGTGTGTGTGTGTGTGTGTGTGTGTGTGTGTGTGTGTGTGTGTGTGTGTGTGTGTGTGTGTGTGTGTGTGTGTGTGTGTGTGTGACAGACAGACAAAATATTATAAAGCAAAACAAAATTACAAAAAAAGAACTCAAAATTAACACACACAAAAAATAAATAGCAAAATAAAAAGAGGATGACAGAAGGACGGAGAAGAAGGGATGATAAAGAGGAGGAGGAGGAGAAGGTGAAGAAGAAGAAGAAGAAGAGGAGGAAGAAGAGGAGGTCGGGAGAGGAAAAAAATGACCCAATAAAAAGAAAATAAGAGAAAGGAGGGTGATAACGCACTGGAGAGGGAGAAAAACAGCTTGAGGAAAGGTATGCAAGAGGAGGAGGAGGAGGAGGAGGAGGAGGAGGAGGAGGAGGAGGAGGAGGAGAGGAGGAAAGCAGCAGAGGCGACGTCATCAGAGCGAGAGAAGAAAAACAGAGAAGAGAGAGAGAGAGAGAGAGAGAGAGAGAGAGAGAGAGAGAGAGAGAGAGAGAGAGAGAGAGAGAGAGAGAGAGAGAGAGAGAGAGAGAGAGAGAGTCAACTGTCACCGTTATTGATGTCACCTCCACCATAATCACACCAACCCACGAATCATCCACACTCCTCCTCCTCCTCCTCCTCCTCCTCCTCCTCCTCCTCGGTTCAGCTCCCTATTCTTAATTTCATGTATTTCTTTTTTTTTCCTCCTCCATCCCGTTATTTTTTTCCTACGCCAGACAAACAGAGCGGCAGACAGACAGACAGACACAATATTATAAAGTACACCAAAATTATAAAACTTAAATATAAAAATGGCAAAGTTAACACAAAAATATAAATAGCAATTCATTCCTTCATTATTTTTTTTATCTAGAGTGATGTTTTGTTGTTGTTGTTGTTGTTGTTGTTCTTGTTGTGATCTCTAAGTTGTTGTTGGGTTTCATCATCATCATCATCATCATCATTATCATCACCATTATCATTATTATTATCATTATCATCAGTCTTATCAAAACATTTACTACGGTAAGTCTATTATTATTATTATTATTATTATTATTATTATTATTATTATTATTATTATTATGAGCGCCAGTATAAGGACGAAGTAACATCAGACATTGATAGCCATTAGTAAAATCATTTATGTGAAGTTCGTTTTCTATTTATCTACTAACACAATGTTTATCTATTTCTTCAAGCTTCTCTTATACGCAACAATGTACAGTACTGTGTGTGTGTGTGTGTGTGTGTGTGTGTGTGTGTGTGTGTGTGTGTGTGTGTGTGTGTGTGTGTGTGTGTGTTTTGGTCGTCTGAGTTTGCGTTACTAACATTCGTTGTAATAAGAAAAGATTGTATAAAAAAGTAGAGAGGCAAGGAAGGTGTTTAGTCATATGGAGAATCAACATAAAACACACACACACACACACACACACACACACACACACACACACACACACACACACACACACACACACACACACACACACGAAAAAGGAATATAGGAAGAAGCAATAAAAATGAAAAACAAACAAAAGAAAACCAACACTAATTCTAATTCACAAAAAAAAAATTTTTTAAAAATACGCGTAAGCAAATCAGTTAGTTACCAGCAAAACACACACACACACACACACACACACACACACACACACACACACACACACACACACACACAGCCCCCCCCCCTCTCCCCCCTACACAAGCACTAACTCACGTCCTATGGGAAATAAATAAAACCAATCGGACAGGTAAACTTATCCTTCATATGGGACAAAATTCCATAATTAATCGCACACACACACCTGTCCTGCCCTACCTGCCTGCCTGCTCCCCCCCCTCTCACCTGGACCTATATAATACCACACCACCACCACCACCGTTTACCATCCGCCCCCCCTCTCCCCCCCCACCCCTGCCCCAACCCCTCTCCCCCACCCCCGAAAAAATTAAATCACACACAATGGGATTTTGAAAGAATTACCGAGCAGCGTTTTATCAGTCATTACATCCCGACTTGAATTAATGTGAAATGTTGATGTGTGTGTGTGTGTGTGTGTGTGTGTGTGTGTGTGTGTGTGTGTGTATTTAGAGGACGCGTGGTGAAATGTGCTTGTGTGTAATGCGTGGTAGGAGGAGGAGGAGGAGGAGGAGATAGAACAAAGCAAAAAGAAGGTACGGAACGGAACGAGCGAATGACTTGAAAGAAAAATGAGCGAAAAGGAAATGATTGCTATCTGAGAGAGAGAGAGAGAGAGAGAGAGAGAGAGAGAGAGAGAGAGAGAGAGAGAGAGAGAGAGAGAGAGAGAGAGAGAGAGAGAGAGAGAGAGAGAGAGAGAGAGAGAGAGAGAGAGAGAAAAGGATGCATGAGAGAGGGTGAGAGTGCAAATTAACAAAGGGGGAGAGAGAGACAGAGAGAGAGACCGAGAGAGGGACAGGGAGACATAGCCGACAGCAAGACCAAATTTGATGATAACAAGGACGAGGGAGGGAGGGGGGGGGGGATAGGTGATGACAGCCTGCCCCACACAAATAACAGAGGCCGTCGATGCGCGCCCAGATGAAATGAAGAAAGGAAGACATTAATACTGACCTAATGATGATGGTCGCACTAATGGTGGTGGTGGCGATGGTGGTGATGGTGGTGGGTGCATGGATGGGGTATGTGTGTAAGGGTATGATGGTGGTGGTGATGGTGGTGATGGGAGGGATTCAAATAGAAGAAGTGAGGAATGGAATGGGAGAGATAGAAGGAGATAGAGAAGGAGGAGGAGGAGGAGGAAGAAGGTTGATGGAGGAAATAATGGAAGCAACAGGAAAAGGTGGAGAGAAAGGGGATAAGAAGGGATGGAAATAGAGGAATAGATGATGAACGGGAGATGATAGAAAGAAGGAGATAGAGAAGAAGGAGGAGGAGGAGGAGGAAGGAGGTTGATGGAGGAAATAATGGAAGTAACAGGAAAAGGTGGAGAGAAAGGGGATAAGAAGGGATGGAAATAGAGGAATAGATGATGAACTGGAGACGATAGAGAGAAGATGGAGGAGGAGGAAGAGGTAAAAATGAAAAAAAAAGTAAAGATGGAGAGGAAGAAAGAGATGGCGATCCTTCCTACCCTAATTACAGTCATTACTAATCGAGGCTCCATTTATCTACCACCATCATCACCACCACCACCACCATAACCACCATCATCACCACCATAACATCGAGCCTTCATCTATCTACCACGATCCACTAACCACTAACACCACCACTACCACCACTACAACCCCCACTGCCTCCATCACCACCACTACCACCATCACCACTGCCTTAACCACCATCATCAACATCAGCTCGGTAATAAGAAGGATGCGACACACGTGGAAGAAATCTAATTAACCTGGACTACAATATCGGCCGGCCAGGTACACAGATCACAAGGTAGGAACAGAGGTATGCGCAGGTAAGCAATTAAGGATAAGGGATCTTCCATACCTGACATCACCACAACCTTGATCATCACCACCACGATTGATTTTCACCACCACTGCCAACACCACCACCACCACTACCGATAGAGAGGTGATCCCAATAACCTCAATACCACCACTATCAACACCACCACCACCACCGATGAAGTATGTGGTATAGTGATCTTAACGAATTTGATCACAACCACCACCACCACACACCATCACCACCATCACCACCACCATAACCCTCCACTCTCTACCACTCTACCAAAAATAAAATGAAAATGGATGTCACTTAACTACCACTACAACTACTACTACTACTACTACTACTACTACAATAACTACTACAACCACTACTACTACTACATACAAGCGACCTTTTCACCCATCCATTGACTACGAGGGAAAGGCAGAGAGAGAGAGAGGGTGAGAGAGAGCGAGAGAGAGGTGAGCCAGGTAGGGCAAGGTGAGGTGAGGGGGGGGGGAGGGCAAGGGCTGTCAATCACCTGGTCCATGTCATTACCAGGTACTCAAGCGTGAACAAACAAGGTCCTTCATAATATACGACTTCCTTTTCCTTCCCCTGCACCGGTCCCCTTCTGCTGCTGGTGCTGATGATGATGGTGGTGATGATGATGATGTTGATGTTGATGGTGGTGGTGTTTGGTAACCCCCCCCCTCTTCTTTCCCTTTTTCTTGCTTGCTTCTCTCTCTTATTCCTAGTTGTTATTTTTATTGTTTTTGTTTCACCAAGTTCTTTTTTTTTCTTTTTTCTTTTCGCTGTTTGTTTTGTTCTTTTGTTTTGTTTTTCCCTTCGCTTGTTTCCTTCGCCTCGTTATTTCCTTTATTTCTTCTTCTTCTTCTTCTTCTTCTTCTTGTTTTGTTGTTCCTTTTCTTCTTGTTTTCCTCTCTCGATCTCATTTTTCCTCTCCCATTTTCCTCCTCCTCCTCCTCCTCCTCCTCCTCAATCTTCTTTCTTCTTCATTTCATCATAATCCCAAATATTTCTTCTTCTGCTCCTTCTTCTTTTTCTTCATCTTCCTCTTCCTCCTTTTTCTTCTTGCATTCTTCTCTCTACCTCTTTTCCTCTCTAAGTTTCCTCTTCCTCCTTCATTTTCCTCCTTCCTCCTTCTCCTTCTCCTCTTCCTCCATCTTGTTACTTTCCTCCTGCCTCAACCTCTCTTCCTCTCCCAGTTTCCTCCTCCTCCTCCTCCTCCTCAAGCTCCTGCTCCTCCAAGTCTCCTCCTTTATCATCTGCATCTTTTTATCATCATTTTAGTGCTTCATCCTTTTCCCCCGTTTATAATTTCAGAGTTTATGTAATGTGAGATGGAGGCAAAAGGTGTGTGTGTGTGTGTGTGTGTGTGTGTGTGTGTGTGTGTGTGTGTGTGTGTGTGTGTGTGTGTGTGTGTGTGTGTGTGTGTGTGTGTGTGTGTGTGTGTGTGTGTGTGTGTGTGTGTGTGTGTGTGTGTGTGTGTGTGTGTGTGTGTCTCTCTCTCTCTCTCTCAGTCAAGGCGCCCGGCTCAAAACACTGTCATGTATGTGAATATTATGCAAATTTAATTAGTTAGAGAATTTAAATACGGCGGCAGGTTCATTAGTTGGATATATGTATAGGAGAGAGAGAGAGAGAGAGAGAGAGAGAGAGAGAGAGAGAGAGAGAGAGAGAGAGAGAGAGAGAGAGAGAGAGAGAGAGAGAGAGAGAGAGAGAGAATAGGTAACGGTGTCTTCTTTTGTTTCTGGCTACTTGAGTGTGTGTATGTGTGTGTGTGTGTGTGTGTGTGTGTGTGTGTGTGTGTGTGTGTGTGTGTGTGTGTGTGTGTGTGTGTGTTTCCCTCTTTATTGTGCACCGATGTTCTTCTCTCATTTCCATATCATCATCATCATTATTATTATTATTATTATTATTATTATTATTATTATTATTATTATTATTATTACACAAGTTTTTTTTATATTATTATTATTAACAGCTCCCCTGAATCCATTTAATCATTACAGCAAGATTACCTTCCCTTCCTTCCTCTTCCTCTTCCTCCTCCTCCTCCTCCTCTTCCTCCTCCTTCTCTTCCTACTACTACTACTACTACCCCTCCTCCTCCTCCTCCTCCTCTTCTTCATGTTCTTGTTTTTGTTCTTGTTGTTCATTATTATTATTATTATTATTATTATTATTATTATTATTATTATTATTATTATTATTATTATTATTATTATTATTATTACTATTATTATGTTTCTTCTCCTCTTCCTCCCCCTCCGGCCCCTCTCTGTCTCCACCTCCCCTTCTCTCTCTCTCTCCCTACCCGTGTTAATAAGAGTTCAGTATTTAGCGCTATATATACACAATAGAGTTCGCTTTAATATTTTCCTCCCCGCCCATTATGAAACACGTCAATAATAATGTAATTCCCCGATAATGGTCCTCGGCGGGCATTATCGAGCCTCGGTACTGGCAGCCCCACCCTCGCCGCGCCGCCCAGGGAAGGGATGAAAAATAATGTTAGTAAATACGGCGTTAGTAAATAGCTAAGCGGGCGGGTCTTGTGTGTGTGTGTGTGTGTGTGTGTCTGTGTGTACCTTCTTGTAGTGTTACAAACGTTGATAGTGTATATGGATGGGTGTTTTGTGGTTAAGACAGACAGACAGATAGATAGATAACCAGACACAGACATATAGACAGACAGAGAGATAGACTGGCAGACAGACAGATAGATAAATAAACAGACATAGACATATAGACAGGGAGAAAAACAGAGACAGAGAGACAGGAGAATTTTTTGTGATTTTTTTTGCGTTTTTATTTATTTCTGTCCTTGAACTGTTTCCTTTACTATAAAAAAAGACAGACACAGACAGACAGAAAGACAGACAGAAAGATAGACTGGCAGACAGACAGGAGGAGTTTTTAGTGATTTTTTTATTTTTTATTTTTATTTTTGCCCTTGAGCTGTTTCCCTTACTATAAAAAAAGACAGACAGACAGACAGATAGATAAATAACCAGACAGACATATAGACAGACAGAAAGATAGATTGGCAGACAGACAGGAGGAGTTTTTAGTGATTTTTTTTTTATTTATTTATTTCTGCCCTTGAACTGTTTCCTTTACTATAAAAAAGAGACACAGACGGACAGAGAGAGAGAGAAACACACACACACACACACACACACACACACACACACACACACACACACACACACACACTGGTATATACAAACGTGCATGGTTCCAATTTATAACCCTTTCAGAAGCGTCACCAATGCACTGGACTCCACATCACTCTCCAGCCACAAACTTCACTCTAACACACCAAGTCACGCCTTTCCATTATCACATCCATTTACTTTTCGTCTTTTTGTAAAGGTTGGGGCTTCCTGTACCGTTGATTCAGCGTTCTTCACGTCCTTGTAATTTAACCTAATCTCTAAGAATATTATACGTAAGTTAAACTGATTCAAGACATTTCACTACAAAGATCATTAACACTAGATAATCACCTCCCTAATCTAACCTAACCTAACCTTAATCTAATCTAGCCTAATCTAACCTAATCTAACCTAACCTAACCTTAATCTAATCTAACCTAATCTAACCTAATCTAACCTAACCTAACCTTAATCTAATCTAACCTAACCTAACCTAATCTAACCTAACCTAATCTAACCTAACCTAATATAATCTAACCTAACCTAAACTAACCTAATCTAACCTAACCTAATCTTACCTGACCTTACCTAACCCAACCTAACCTAATCTAACCTAACATAATCTAACCTAAGCTAATCTAACCTAACCTAACCTAACCTAATCTAACCTAACATAATCTAACCTAACCTAACCTAACCTAACCTAATCTTACCTAACCTAACTTAAGCTAGTCTATCCTAACCTTAATCTAACCTAACCTAATCTTACCTGACCTTACCTAACCTAACCTAAGCTAATCTAACCTAACCTAATCTTACCTGACCTTACCTAACCTAACCTAGCCTAACCTAACCTAAGCTAATCTAACCTAACCTAATCTCACCTGACCTTACCTAACCTAACCTAACTTCTCCTCTATGTTAATTCTACACTGATGTTACACTGACTCCGGCAACTCTACTTCAAGATACGAACATCACGGTGCATTCACGACAGTTCTTTAATCGAGGTGTTAGATTCTGTATTTTGTAACTACTTCAGCAATAAAGATAATAAAGTGAATTGAGCTTGTAACTCTATCCCATTAACACACATTTTCGTTCATTTTATTCTACACCTTCTGAAGCAGCGCGAGACTTTCTGATATAACGAGGTCTTCCAGTAACTCCAGGTAATGTATGAAGCACTCCTCCACCTCCTCCTCCTCTTCCACCACCACCACCTCCAATACCACCACCATCACCACCACCTCCATCACCACCACCACCTCCATCACCACCACCACCATCACCACCACCTCCATCACCTCACTGAGAATACATTGATCACTCTGCCCTCATTCCTGACACACACACACACACACACACACACACACACACACGTGACACAAATGACTCGCCCCAATGCACAACACCCCCTTTGACACACACACACACACACACCGTTACACCTACATACACCCAGCATACCCACCCACACCCTTGCCCCCCCTCCCACCCCTTCGCCAGGTAACCCTTCTCACCTGCACGCATCCATCCCGACAACCGCTCATCCGCACATCCGCCGCCGCTATAAAATGCTAAGTCATGACAACTTCCGCGTCCACCTTCCCTCTCTCTCTCTCTCTCTCTCTCTCTCTCTCTCTCTCTCTCACGCACGCACGCACCACTCTAAAAAGACACCTAATGCGAACCTCGACAAACCACATTCATTCACTTGTGTTTTTTTTTTTTTCTGTGTGTGTGTGTGTGTGTGTGTGTGTGTGTGTGTGTGTGTGTGTGTGTGTGTGTGTGTGTGTGTGTGTGTGATTTTCGGTGTCGTTGTCATTTGGTTTACCTGTGTTGCGGTGAGCCCAGGTGTGTTGCGGTGTGACGGGGGCGGGGGGTGGGGGGGGGGGGGTTGCGCAGGTAAAAGGTGTGACGACAGTTCGGGTGATGAAGAATAGTAGTGACGAAATAGAACACGGCGGAAAAAGATGATGAGGGTGATGATGATGATGATGATGATGATGATGATGATGATGATGAAAAAGAGCGAGACAAAAAAAACGAAGTTAAAACAAGAAGAAGAAGAAAAAGGAACGAAACAGTAGAAGAAAAGAAGAAATATAGAGATGAAAAGAAGAAACACGAATGAATAATAATAATAAAAATAATAATAATAATAAAAATAATAATAACAAAACCAATCATGGGAATCAGACAGGAAACTTAATAACAGTGATAATATTCATAAGCGTGGTGGCGTTAAATTAAAACACACACACACACACACACACACACACACACACACACACACACACACACACACACGCGTCCTCCACCTATAAGAATAACGAGGCATTGTCACCCGAGGGAGGAGAGGAAAGGGAGGACGCGGGAAGAGGGTGAAAGCAGTGTGTGAATAACAGTGAATGACAGTGAATGGGGACGCAGGAAGGAATAAATAAAGAACGGAGAAGCGAGGAGGAGGAGGAAAAAAGAGATGACGCTGGGAGGTGAAGGATGGAAAAGGTACTGTTGCTGAAAATGGGAAATAGGAAATGAAGGAGATAAAACGATGGAAGAGAATGAATGCGAGAGAGAAAATAGAGATAAATAAAGAATGGAGGAGGGAGAGAGAAAAACAGAGATGACGCTGGGAGGTGAAGGATGGAAAAAGTACTATTGCTGAAAATGGGAAATAGGAAATGAAGGAGATAAAACGATGGAAGAGAATGAATGAGAGAGAGAAAATAGAGATAAATAAAGAATGGAGGAGGGAGAGAGAAAAACAGAGATGACGTTGGGAGGTGAAGGATGGAAAAAGTACTGTTGCTGAAAATGGGAAATAGGAAATGGAGATAAAACGATGGAAGAGAATGAGTGAGAGAGAGAAAATAGAGATAAATAAAGAACGGAGGGAGAGAGAAAAACAGAGATGACGTTGGGAGGTGAAGGATGGAAAAAGTACTATTGCTGAAAATGGGAAATAATGTAAAATGAAAGAGCTATAGAAAATTAAACGATGGAGGAGAATGAATGAATGAAAGAGGAAAAATAAAGGTAAATAAAGAATGGAGGAGGGAGAGAAAGTAAAGACATAGCGCTGGGAGGTGAAGGATGAAGGATAATGAGAGAATGGGAGAAGAAAAAGAAGGAGAAAAGGAAAGGATGGAAGGAATGTAGGAATAAGGGAAGGAAGGAAGAAAGAAATGAGAGATAGAAGAAGAGAAAGGAGAAAAGGAAAGGATGGAAGGAACGTAGGAATAAAGGAAGGAAGGAAGGAAGAAATGAGAAAATGGGAGAAGGGAAAGGAGAAAAGGAAAGGCTAGAAGGAATGTAGGAAGGAAGGAAGGAAGGAAGAAGGAAAGGAAGGAAGGAATGAAGGAAGATAAGAAAAATAAGAAGAAACGAGAGGAAAGATAAGACTGATAATGACACGAAGGAAGAAAAGAAAATGGGAAATAATGTAAAATGAAGGAGTAAGAAGAGAAAACAAAAGAAGACGAAGAAAAAGAAGAAAATAAAACGATAAAAGAGAATGAATGCGAGAGGGAAAATAAAGATAACGATGAAATATGAAGAATGAAATAGCAACTGCGGCTTAAAATGAATAATATGATAAAAAAAAGAACTACGATTTGAAATGAGAAGTATAAAAAAAAATGTTTGAAGTGAAAAATATAAAGCCAGATAACAGGAAGAAAACACTATATGGAAATTGAAAAAGTGGTACAGATGATAAAAGTCGTAAGATTAAATTGTTAAGCGAATAAAATAAAAAATAAAACAAGGAAGAGGATGCGAAATAATAAAATAACACTGAATACTGAAACAAAACCGAATTAACGAAAAGCACACACACACACACACACACACACAAAAAAAAAAAAAAAAAAAAAAAGATAAATAAAACAGAAGTAAATAACAATACAATACACACGAAGAAAAAAAAAACGAGCAAAATATATGAGAAAAACCCCAGGACAAAAAAGAAAAGAACCTCCCCCCTTCCCCCTCCCCGGCCCCCCCCCCAAAAAAAAAAAGACCCAGAACTAAGGAAGGAGGAAAAGGAACGGAGGCAAGAAGTCGCGAGGAGAGTCAAGGAGGCGCGTAAATATTCAGAGAGCCGCGGCAGGAAGCAAGAAAAAAAGGACACAGGAATTTTTTGAAGACCGAGAAGGAATAATTTCATAAGGAGTGCCAGAATTACCTGTCTTTACGAGGCACTGAGCCAAGCGTTGAGAGAGAGAGAGAGAGAGAGAGAGAGAGAGAGAGAGAGAGAGAGAGAGAGAGAGAGAGAGAGAGAGAGAGAGAGAGAGAGAGAGAGAGAGAGAGAGAGAGAGAGAGAGAGAGAGAGAGAGAGAGAGAGACATATGGACAAACAGAGAAACACACAGACACACACACACACACACACACACACACACACACACACACACACACACACGAATCCTCCCCCCCCCACACACACACACAAACACAAACACACACAAACACAAACAAACCAAAACAGAAAACTCCAACGACGCAAAGGAAAGACCGCGAGAGAAAGAAAGATAAAAACAAAAGAAATGAGAACCAAAACAAGAAACACGAAGCAGAAAGAGACAGAGGAAGAGAAAGACAGCCAGAAAGAGAGAGGGAGAGAGAGAGGGAGGGAGTGAGAGGAAGAGGGGGAGGGAGAGAGAGGGAGGGATAGTTACACAGCTCTTCTCTCAGCCATAGAAGTGGAGGAGCGCGCCTTTAAAACTTCTCTAAGTAGATAATATATTTAGGTGCAAGTGATTATAATGAAAATCTCGATATAAAACTTCCGCCGGACGATAACTCAGGAGGAGAAGGAAGAGGAGGAGGAGGAGGAGGAGGAGGAGGAGAGCGAGGGTAAAAGGTAGAAAAGTAAGGGAGACGGAGGAGGGAGATGTTTAAGAGATCGTAAGGGAGAGAAAGAGAGATAGGAAAGAGGGAGAAGGAGGAGGAGGAGGAGAAGGAGGTGGGAAAGAGAGTTAGAGAAGAGGAAGAAGGAGGCTTAGAATAGGAAAAGGAAGAGAAGAAGGAGGTGGGGAAGAGAGATAGGGAAGAGGGAAAAAGAGGAGGTTTAGGGTAGGAGGAGGAGGAGGAGAAGAAGGAGGAGGAGAAGGAGGTGAGAAAGAGAGATATGGAAGAAGGAGAAGAAGGAGGCTTATGATAGGAAAAAAAGGAGAAGAAGAAGAAGAAGGAGGAGGAGGAGGAGAATGGTAGTAGTTATCAAGGAAGAGAGGGAGAGAGAGGTAGAAGACAAGGAAGAAGGAAGAAGCAAACAAGAAATGAGGTAAAGAAAGATGGAAATAAGAAAGAATAAAAAAGTGAGGGAAATTAATGAAGGAAGGAAGGAAGGAGAGTAAGATTAAGTAGGGGAAAGTAGGGAAGGAAGAAAAACTGAGGAAGGAAGGAAGGAGGGAGAGAGGGAAAGGACCAAGGAATAAAGGAAGACAGGAAGAAATGAAAGAATGGAAGGGAAAGAAGGAGAAAAGGGAAGGATGGAAGGAATGTAGGAAGAAAGGAAGGAAGGAAGGAGAGAATGGGAGAAGAGAAAGAAGGAGAAAGGGAAAGAATGGAAGGAAAGTAGGAATGAATGAAGGAAGGAAGGAAGAAAGAAATGGGAGAATGGGAGAAGGAGAAAGGTTGGAAGGAATGTAGAAATGAAGGAAGGAAGGAGGGAAGGAAGGAAGACGGGGGGGGGATGAGGGGGGACTAATTAGAAACAAATATAAAAGAAATGAATGAAGGAAGGAAGGAAAGAAAGAAGGAGAGACTCAGGTGTGCAAGGCAGGTATGGGAGGGGTCGTTATGGGGGGAGGGGGAGGGGAGAGAGGGGGGGATAAGGGGGGACTAATTAGAAACAAATATAAAACAAATGAAGGAAGGAAGGAAGAAAGAAGACTCAGGTGTGTAAGTCAGGTGTAGAGGGAGGGAGAGAGGGGGGCATCAGGGAGGAGGAGGGAGAGAGGAGGGGGGGTCATCGGGGAAGAGGGGGGCGTGGAAAGGGGGTGGGCAGCTACCTCTCCTCCGTGACAGCCAGGTGAGCGGTGCGGGCGCCTCCTCGTGACCCGATAAAACCCGCTAATTGGAGGCAAATTAGCGCTAAATGCTCCTCGTTGGCCGCCACACCTGCTCATTGGTCAGGGCATCGCCAGGCCCCGCCCCCTAGATTAAGCCCTGCCCCGTGATTGGTCAAGGCCGCGCTAGGTGTCAGGCAGGCGTTCATTGATTGGCCGGCATAATAGCGCCCCGCCCACATGTCAAGAGAGTGACACGTGCCCCGCCCACGAGGCCAACGGCGGCGGCGGCGGCGGTGGTGGTGGTTGTGGTGAGCCTCCCGCCGCCACCTGACCGCCGCCACCACCGCCGCCGCCGCCGCAACCACCGCCACCACCAAAACTTAATATAGACGCCAGATTGCATTCCCTCCCTCACTCCCCCTGTCTCCTCCCTCATTCCTCTCCCCCTCCCTCCCTCTCTTACTCACCCCCCCCTTTCTCCTCCCTCTTCCCTCTCTCCCTCATTCCTCCCCCTCCCTCCCTCCCTCCCTCCCTCCCTCCCTCCCTTTCCTCACATGGCCTTTCCCTCCCTTCCCCTTCCCTCTCCCTCACTCTCTTACCCCTTCCTCCCTTCCTCTTCCTATTTTTTCCCCCTCACTCCCTTCCCTTCCTCCTCACATCTTTCCCTTCTCCCTTTCACTCCCTTCCCCCTCTCCCTCTTCGTCCTTCCCTTCTCATGCCTCTCCCTCACTCCCTTCCTCAGTCACTCCCCTTCCTTCCCTTCTTCCTCATTTCTCTCCCTCCTCCCTTTCACTCCCTTCCCCCTCTCCCCTTCTTCGTCCCTCCCTTCTCATCCCTCTCCCTAACTCCCTTCCTCCCTCACTCCTCTTCCTTCCACTCTTCCTCCCTCCTCCCCTCCCCAACCATCCCTCCTTTCTTCCTTTCCCTCCTCCTCCTTATATCTCCTTCCATAACCCTCCTCCTCCTCCTCCTCCTCCTCCTCATATTTCCTCCTCCTCTTCCTCATATCTCTCCCTCATGCACCCTTCTTCCCTCCCTCTTCTTCTTCATACTTCTCCCAATCATCATCATCATCAGCTCTCCCTTTACTCTCCCTCCCTTACCTACCTACCTCTCTCCTCCCTCTCTCCCTCCCACACAACCACTGCAAGCCTTAATATACCTGCTCGTTTCTTCTCCCTCCCTCCCTCCCTCCCTCCCTCCCTCCCTCCCCCCCCTTGGTTCGCCACAACAGCAAGCTCCAACAATTAATACAAGCGCCGCTCGTCCTTCCTCGGCTCCCGACCACAGGAGAACGCAAAATGCTCCTCCTCCTCCTCCTCCTCCTCCTCCGATTCTGACTCTTCTTCTTCCTTCTCTAACTCTTCTTCTTCCTCCTCCTCCTTAATCTTCTTCTTCTTTTTCCTCTTTCTACTCCTCCCCATTCTCCTCCTCCTCTTCCTCCTCTTCTACTGGTCCTTCCTTACACATTATTCCTCCTCCTCCTCCTCCTCCTCCTCCTCCTCCTCCTCCTCCTCCTCCTTCTCTTTCTCCTCCTCCTTCCTCGTTTCTATATTCTTCTTCCTTTTATCCTTCATCTTGACTCTCTAATCCTCCTCCTACCTCTTCCTCTCTTCTTCTTGTGTTCTTCTTGTACTTCTGGTTCTTCTTTTTCTTCTTCTTCTTCTCCTTCCTCCTCTTTTCTCTTTCCTCTCCAATTGGTTCTTCCTTATACTTTCCTCCTCCTACTTTTTCTCTTTTTTTTCTATTCCTCTTACTTATTCCTTCTTCTCTTCCACATTGTCTTCTTCCTCTTCCTTCTATTGAAATCCGCCTGTATATTCTTCCTTTCTTCTTCTTCCTTCCTCCTTCTGATCTTTCATGCAACATATATCTTCCATTCCTCATCCGTGTCCTTACTTTCCTCCTTCCCTTCTCCTCCCTCTTCTTCTTCTTCTTCCTCCTCCTCTTTCTTTCACCACATCCATCCAACATCTATGCAGTGACCCAAGAAAACAAGCAAAAAATAGAGAGAAAGAGAGAAGAATGAAAGTAAAAAGGAAAGAAAAGAGTCAGTCCAACCATCCATTCTCCTCCTCCTCCTCTTCCTCCTCCTCCTCTTTCCAAACTCCCCGACAATTAAAGAACATATCAAGCAGACATCCCTCGCCCAGTAAATTGTCCCGAAGCCGAAAAAAATATATATTCCCGCGCCTTAAACGGTCCACTTACGAAGGAACCAACGCGTCCAGGTAACGACCGCCGCCCTACCTGACGCCGCGTGCAAATTAGCCGGTGAGAGAGAGAGAGAGAGAGAGAGAGAGAGAGAGAGAGAAAGGGGGAGGGGGTGAGAGACAGACATATAGACGGATGGCTACACACACACACACACACACACACACACACACACACACACACACACACATACATACATACACTGTTATTAGTATACGTGTTACAGACACTTGCACGTGGTCGAGGAGGAAGAGGAGGAGGAGGAGGAGGAAGAGGAGGAGGAGGAAGAGGAGGAGGAGGAAGAGGAGGAGGTGTTGGTGATGATTCGTGATTTGTCTTCAGTTTCAGAGACGTAAGGAAGAGGATGTTGTTGTTGTTGTTGTTGTTGTTGTTGTTGTTGTTGTTGTTGTTGTTGTTGCTGACGATGATGATGATTTTTGCTGTTGTTGTCGTTGATTTTGTTTGTATTTTGAGTACGTTATTTTTTTTTATATTTCCGGAAGTATTAAAATAAAATAAAAAACAGAAAAAAAAGAAAGAAACGAAAATAAAGAAAAGAAAAAGTAGTTAAGGAAGGAAAGAAAAGACAGAAAATGAGGATAAAAGCAAGACAAAAAAAACACAAGTACTCAATCACACAGACACACACACACACACACACACACACACACACACACACACACACACACACACACACAAAATCCACCCCACCACCACCATCACAACCCTTCCCCCTCTCCCCCCTCCCTCCCTACCCCTCCCCCCATCACCGCCACCATAACCACACACTCGCCACTCACTATAATCGCACCATTGCCATTAATAATTCACAGTCCGCTGCCCGCCGAGCATGTTGTGCCGCTACTCCGCGCACCTGACGAGAGGCGAGCCAAGTGCCGCACAATGAGGCATAATGAGGGGGGGAAGGGGGGGGGGGGCTTAATGAGTGAGGAGGAGGAGGAGGAGGGGACAGATGATGAGGAAAATGTATGTGGAGTGTTTCGTTGAGGAGTGAAGTGGAGGAAAAGATGGAGAAGGAGTGATGGAGTGGAGGAGGAAAGGGTTATTGGAGGTAAGTGGAGGAGGGGTGATGGAGAGAAGCTGAGGGTTGTTGGAGGTAAGAGGAAAGCAGTGGAGGAGAATGGAGAGGTGATGAAGAGGGGAAAGAGTGGGGTAGGAGGAGGTATGGAAAGACGGAGGAGAATGCAAGTGATAAAGAAGGAAGGAGGAGGAGGAGGAGGAGGAGGAGGAGGAGGAGGAGGAAGAGGAGGAAGAGGGTAAGAATAATAGCACATTAGATAAAGAATATAAAGATTAGCGATGGAATAAGAGAATGAATGCGGTCGTAAAGAAGGGAGGAAGAGGACAAAAAATGCGTTATATTAAGAATGAACGGATGATGAGGAAGAGGAAGAACAAGAACAAGAACATGAACAAGAAAAAGAAAAAGAAGAAAAAATACAAGACCAAGAACAAAAAGAAGAACAAGAAGAAGAATTAACTATACAAGAAAAGAAGAAAATACGAAGAAAAATATTAATAAAGAATAAAGTAGAAAATACGTGACACGATAAAAATGAGGAAGTAATAAGAGAAAATTAGATTAAAAATAAGAAAAAAAGAAAAAGAGGAAAAGGGTCGAAGAAAAGAGAAAGGAGAAAGAAGTGAGGGAAGAGAATGAGAAGGAGGAGGAGGACAAGGATAAAAAGAAGAGGAGGAGGAGGAGGAGGTGGAGGAGGAGGAAGAAAAATGGTGTACGATAAATTATGAGTGAAGGGCTGCTGAGAAGTGAAGAACCGGGCCTTGCTGTTACCAGGTACACACACACACACACACACACACACACACACACACACACACACACACACAACCTCCTCCCTTCCCCCCACACACAAACAAACAATCAAACACGAATCATAAAAACAAACAAAACAAAACAAAACAAAAACAAAAACTCAAATGGCGCAAGAAGTTAAGAAAAAAGAAAAAGAAATGAGAAATAAAAAAAATAGATGACGAAAGGAAGACAGTGAGACAGATAGTGATAAATTAATAAATAAAATAAAATAAATACATAAAAATTAAGGCTTACCTGGCCGAATCCAAGTCACCAGGTATCAGTCAATCAGTCAATCAAACTCACCTGTAAAGAGAAGGAAAAAATATATAGATTAGATTACGCGGTTGATCACATTCAGTTGACACGTAAAAATATAAAAACTAAAAACAATCAACTTTTTTTTTTTTAGTAATAGGGAAGAGAACACGAGACTAACCTTGGCGAAACTTAACGATAAATAAACGTTTCATACTTAGTAAACACACACACACACACACACACACACACACACACACACACACACACACACACACACACACACACACACACACTGACTAATACAGCTTTTTTTTTCATAGTTTTGTGGATATTAAAAAAAAAGAGAGGAAGAAGATAAGAAGGAGGAGGAGGAGGAGGAGGAGGAGGAGGAGGAGAACGATGAAGGGGAAAAGGAGAAGAAGGAAGAAGAAGGAGGAAGACGAGGAGGAGAACGATGAAAGGGAAAAGAAGAAGAACGAACAAGAACAAGAACAAGAAGGAGGAGGAAAAGGAGGAGGAAAAGATTATGAATGAAAACAAGTCACAAGGAAGGAGAGAGAGAGATAAGAAGATTGAGTTAGGATGAGACTGAAAAAAAAGTGAAGATACAAAAAGAAGATTAAAAAAAAAGCCGAGACAGAACATGAAGGAAATTATTATGCAAAGTAAAGAACATAAACCAGAGGTGAATGAAGATGAAGATGACGACGAGTTATTGAAGCGGGGCGGAGCAGGGCGAGGCGAGGAGAGAGGAAGGAAGAGGAGAAAATTACTTATGAATTTAGGAGGAGCAGGAAGAGGAGAATTGAGGAGGAGGAGGAGGAAAAAAAGAAAAAAAAACAAGAAGAAAAACAAGAGGAAGAGGAGGAGGAGGAGGAGGAGGAGGAGCAAAAATCATGAGCACAGTAATTACATCAGCATACCAGGCAATAATAATAATAATAATAATAATAATAATAATAATAAAGAATATATGAACTTAACCAGCTTTATTTTTTTCCCTGTAGTCACGTCCCTCACGCACACACGCACACACACACACACACACACACGCACACACACACACACACACACACACACACGAAATAAAAGGTAACGAATTAATTAACGGAGAGGGAGAGTAATGATCCACTTCTCTCCCCTCCTCCCCTCCCCTCCTCCTCCCCTTTCCTCGCTTCCTCCCCTCCTCCCCTTCTCTAATTTCCTCTTTTTCTTATTCCATTCTTTTTCCTCTTTTCCTTATTCCCTCCTTTTCCCTCACTTCCTTTTCTCCTCCTCTCTCCTTCCCTACTCTTCCCCTCACTTCTTTCCTTCCTCCCCTTCCCTTCCCTCACTTTCTTCCCTTCTCCTTCCTCTCCTCTCCTCTCCTCCTCACTTCCTCCCTCCTCTGATTTTCTTCCCTCTCTCCTTCTTTCTCCTTCCCTTCCTTCCCTTCATTACCTCTTCCTTCCCTTCCCTTTCCTCCTTTCCTTCCCTGTTCCCCTCTCTTTCCCACTCCTTCCCTCCTAGCCCTTGCCTCCCTCCCCTTCTCTCTCCCTCCATCCCTTCCCCACAACGCGTTTCATTACAGTCGTGAGGGAAGGAAGATCATATTACTCTCACGACACATCTTTCTCTTTTTTTCTAATACACAAAGATTTTTTTAACCCAAGAGAAATATATGACTCGATTTGCTTGCTTGTTTTCGTATACACAGATAGATAGATAGACAGATAGATAGATAGATGGAGAGACAGATGGATAGATAGATAGATAGATAAATGGATAGACAGACGGAGAGACAGGATGGTAGGGAAGGGAGGAAACAGGGAGAGACAGGAATGAAGCAAGGAGGAAAGGGAGAGAGAGGGAGAGAGGAAAGGATGGGAGATACAGGAGAGACAGAGAGGAAAAGGGCAAGGAAAGGGAGAGGAAGGGTTAAGAAGAGGAGAGACAGTAGGAAGAAGAAAACAGGGTATGAAGGAGAAGAGAAAGGAAGGGGAGAGACAGAGTTAAGAAGATAAGAGACAGAATGAAGAGGAGAAACAGGGTAGGAAGGGGAGGAGCAGGGAAGGGGAGAGAAAGGGCAGAAAGGAGAGAAAACAAGGAAGAACGAGAGACAGGTATGAATCATGACCCCATCAAGTACTTTCCGTCCCTCTGTCATCCAAATGGACACTTCACACCTCCGACGGGGCCTGACAAACACCCCATCAACTGGCGGGGGGCGGCGAGGGGGCGGCAGCGGGGGGCACCAACGGTCTGTTTAGCCCCAGGGGACGCGCGGAAGGGCAGGGAAAGTAGCCCCGAAAGTAGATAGCGAGGTAGTGAAAGGGTAGACGAGAGGCGTTTGAAGTACCGCGGGTGTTAGTTTGTGAGACGAGGAGCAAAGAAGAAGAAGAAGAAGAAGAAGAAGAAGAAGAAGAAGAAGAAGAAGAAGAAGAAGAAGAAGAAGAAGAAGAAGAAGAAGAAGAAGAAGAAGAAGAAGAAGAAGAAGAAGAAGAAGGAGAAGAAGAAGGAAAAGAAGAAGAAGAAGAAGAAGAAGAGGAGACGATTGGAAGTACAGGATTTGGAAGTGTCTACACCCACTCTCTTCATCACCCTCAACACCGATATCATCAACACCAGCAACACCACCTTTATCACCAGCATCACTAGAATCACCACCACCCTCACCACCATCTCTATCCACACCACCATCACCACCACCTAAGACGTGCCACCAGCTCTTGTGATGATTGTGTTCGAAGTGATGAGGTAAGGAGGAAGATTAGACAGGAGAAAGGAGTGTAAGAATGACTGTGAGGGGGAGGAGGGGGGGGAGGGGGTCGAGGGGCAGCGTTACCATATATAAATGTACTTATAATATTGCATTCATCAGTTTCAGGCCCAAAAATCATCGTTCCCTCACAAATAACGCAACGAAATTGATGTCATTGTTAAAACTGTTACTCATTGATGATTTTTGCGATAGGTACGGTGTCAAAACAAGGAAAATACAGTTGAGTACGGTAATGAGGAAGGGACAATCTATATGAAGACAATATATTAGCAAACCTACACCATTCAACTGTACACTTTTAGGTCGATATTTTAAGACACTTTGGTTCCTAACATCAGCTACTTCTAAAGGTCAAAGAAGGGGTCAGTCGGGTTCTAATAAGTGTTTCTTCAGGTTCATGGTACAGAGGAAAGGTCAAACTACCACCAGGGTCATGAAACTACTCCTGGATATGCCCACAACTCCTACGAAAGCCTTGTCAATTAGGTGTTCTTGGGCGTCGAAATGTCTTGTAAAATGACCCTTACTGTCTTTCCTTCTCCCCCGCCTGTAACTCACCACTAACACGCTTCCTCTTCTTACAACACCCTTGACTAAAAACACAACCTTGATGATTACCTAAAAATTGAACAGGTGTGAGGAAAAAAAGTACAGGTAAAGAGATGGAGGAGGATTAAGGAAGGATACGAGTGAGTGAGTGAGTGAGTGTGTTGGGAGGAATGGGAAGACAGGATACATATAAGACAACCTTGAAAGTTACCTGAAAATTGAACAGGTGTGAGGAAAAGAAGTACAGGTAAAGAGATGGAGGAGGATTAAGGAAGGATATGAGTGAGTGAAAGGATGTGTTGAAGGGTGGGAAGACAGGATACACATAAGACAACCTTGAAAGTTACCTGAAAATTGAACAGGTGTGAGGAAAAGAAGTACAGGTAAAGAGATGGAGGAGGATTAAGGAAGGATACGAGTGAGTGAAAGGATGTGTTGGAGGGTGGGGAGGACAGGATACATAGAAGACAACCTTGAAAGTTACCTGAAAATTGAACAGGTGTGAGGAAAAGAAGTACAGGTAAAGAGATGGAGGAGGATTAAGGAAGGATATGAGTGAGTGAAAGAGGGTTGAGGAGGAGGACGGGATACATATAAGACAACCTTGAAAGTTACCTGAAAATTGAACAGGTGTGAGGAAAAGAAGTACAGGTAAAGAGATGGAGAAGGATTAAGGAAGGATACGAGTGAGTGAAAGGATGTGTTGAAGGGTGGGGAAGACAGGATACATAGAAGACAACCTTGAAAGTTACCTGAAAATTGAACAGGTGTCAGGAAACGAAGTAGAGGTAGAGAGATGGAGAAGGATTAAGGAAGGATACGAGTGAGTGAAAGGATGTGCTGAAGAGTGGGTAGGACAGGATACATAGAAGACAACCTTGAAAGTTACCTGAAAATTGAACAGGTGTCAGGAAACGTAGTACAGGTAGAGAGATGGAGAAGGATTAAGGAAGGATACGAGTGAGTGAAGGATGTGTTGAAGGGTGGGGAAGACAGGATGCATAGAAGAAAACCACCTCAAAAATTACCTTAGAAATTGAACAGGTGTTAGAAAGTGAGTTTTTTTTCTTCTTTTTTCTATCTCGTTAACTTTGTCAGCATCATCACCACCACCGCTACCATCACCACCACCACCACAAAAACAACCACAGCAACAACAATCAACCATTCACACTTGACAACCCACATAAAAGAAATAACGAGAAATAACGCTAAATAAGCAAATACTAAAGGCAAATAACGCTGGACAAGTCAAAACAAGGAAAAACGAACGGAATACAAAAGGAAGACGAATAAAAAACGAAACCAGAACAAGAAAATAAATGGGTGTTTGAATAAATTGTGTGGACTGATTTTTTTCTACCTCTCTCTTCTTCTCTTTCTTTTTATTTATTTCCTTTTCTTCTCTCTCTCTCTCTCTCTCTCTCTCTCTCTCTCTTCCTTACTCTCTTTCTTCCCTTCTTTCTTTGTATTTATTTCCTTTCTTTCTTTCTCTCTCTGGAAAAAAAAAAACACAAATATCACCAAAAAAAAAAAACGCAAGATTGAAGAAAAAGAAGAACAGACAGAAAAAAAAACAAGAACAAAAAACAAGAAAAAGAAGAACAACCAAAAAACGAAAAAAAAAAAAAACAATCACCACCAAATACACCAAAACCAAACCAACTCAACCAATCACCACCACCACCACCACCACCACCACGCCCTCCCCCCCCTCACCCCTCACCACCCACCGCCGCCCCGGACTCTCGGCATGCTCTGAGAGGCCGGCAATTAGGAGCACGCGAGGACACATAATGTAGCTGTTATTTAGGCGGACACATCTGTTACACTCCCCGGGCGGGCCGTCACCTGGCCTACCCACCTGAGAGAGAGAGAGAGAGAGAGAGAGAGAGAGAGAGAGAGAGAGAGAAAAAAAAAAAAGTGTGGTTAGTTTTGTGGTTGTCAGCGATGCGAAGATTAGGAAAATTATACGTACTTTAATATTTTTCTCTGTTTCTCTCCCTCTCTCTCTCTCTCTCTCTCTCTGCTTGATGACTTTTTAATATCCGTAAAAAAAATAAAAAAAACAGGCGGGGGATCAAGGCCGAAGAGTGTGTTTGGGGAGCCACGCCCCAGACGGAGGAGGAGGAGGAAGAGGAGGAGGAGGAGGAGGAGGAGGAGGAGGAGGAGGAGGAGGAGGAGGAGGAGGAGGAGGAGGAGGACTGGAGGAAGACAGCAAAAACCACTGCATGGTCTCCCTTTGTCCGTTTAAAAGGTGCATGGAATTACTTTTATGAAGGTTAATTAGGTCACGTTTGGACAGGTGAGGTTAGGTAAGGTTACAGGCTAGACACAGACACGTACTTAACTCTTCTGTACAGTGCGTTAAAATACTTCCATTGGTGTTAGTTAATTGGTGAGGTAATGTTATGTTATGGAATAGATACGGTTATACCCTTACTTAATTCCTTTAATGCACAGAGCGTTAAAATACTTCCATTGGCATTAGTTAATCCCTGAGGTTATGTTATGTTATGGAACGGTTACAGTCTCTCTTATTTCCTTTGATGCACAGTGCGTTGAAATACTTCCATTGGTGTTAGTTAGTTGGTGAAGGGATATTATAGAGCATAGGAGGAAGGAAGTAGATGAAGACAGACAAAGAATACGAAAGAGCCATCGATATCCCTACTCCCACAAAGAGGATGGTAGGAGGAGCCAAAAGAGAGGATCAGATTCGGGAAGAGAAGAAAGCAGGAGATGAAAACATGAAAGGAAATAAATGAGAAGAGTCAAAAGAATATCAGACTTGGAAAGGTGGGAAAGTGATAAATGAAAAAATTAAAGGAAAAGAAATTAGAGAGATTAGTTAAAAGAGTGTGTCAAATTTAAGAAGGGAGGAAGGTAGCAGATGAGCACACACAAAAAGAAAGAAAAAAAGGTAAGAATAGTCAAGAGTGAGTCAAATTTGGGAACTAAGAAAGTAATAGATGAAAACATATAAGGAAAATAAATTAGAGAGATTAGTTAAAAAGAGTCAAATTTGGGAAGGAAGGAAAAGTAGCCGATGAAAACATAAAAGAAGAGAAAAAAAAGATTAGTTAAAAGAGTTAATCAAAATTGGGAAGTAAGAAAGTAATAGATGAAAACATATAAGGAAAAGAAATTAGAGATTAGTTAAAAAGAGTGTCAAATTTGGGAAGGGAGAAAAAGTAGCCGATGAAAACATAAAAGAAGAGAAAAAAAAGATTAGTTAAAAGAGTGAGTCAAATTTGGGAAGTAAGAAAGCAATAGATGAAAACATATAAGGAAAATAAATTAGAGAGATTAGTTAAAAAGTGTATCAAATTTGGGAAGGGAGAAAAAGTAGCCGATGAAAACATAAAAGAAGAGAAAAAAAAGATTAGTTAAAAGAGTGAGTCAAATTTGGGAAGTAACAAAGTAATAGATGAAAACATAAAAGGAAAAGAAATAAGAGAGATTAGTTAAAAAGAGTCTGTCAGATTTGGGAAGGAAGGAAAAGTAGCCGATGAAAACATAAAAGAAGAGAAAAAAAAGATTAGTTAAAAGAGTGAATCAAAATTGGGAAGAAAGAAAGCAATAGATAAAAACATAAAAAAGGAAAAGAAATGAGAGATTAATTAAAAAGGGTCTGTCAAATTTGAGAAGGGAGGAAAAGTAGCCGATGAAAACATAAAAGAAGAGAAAAAAAAGATTAGTTAAAAGAGTGAATCAAAATTGGGAAGTGAGAAAGTAAGCGATGAAAACGAAAAAGGAAAATAAATTAGAGAGATTAGTTAAAAAGAGTCGGTCAAATTTGAGAAGGGAGGAAAAGTAGCCGATGAAAACACAAAAGAAGAGAAAAAAAAAAGTGAGAACAGTCAAGAATCAAATTTGGGAAGAAAAGAAAGTAATCGATAAAAACATAAAAAAGGAAAAGAAATGAGTTAGAATAATCAAAAGAGTGTGTTAGATTTGGGAAGGGAAGGAAGGGAGTAGATGAAAAAAAGAGCGATTAATACAACAGCAATTAATACCAGGCCTTACAACAGGTACTAGAATCAAATGAATAAATATAAATAAATGAAAAAAACATAATATCATCAGTGGAAAAAACGGAATAAAAACACGGCCATTAACACGACAACTTTAGTTAGGCGCTCGTAACTTCGGCCTTACGTCAAACACAACCACCAGCGCTAACAACAACAAACAAACAAACAAACAAACAAACAAACAAAAACACATAAACACACACACACGTCCGCGAGAGAGAGAGAGAGAGAGAGAGAGAGAGAGAGAGAGAGAGAGAGAGAGAGAGAGAGAGAGAGAGAGAGAGAGAGAGAGAGAGAGAGAGAGAGAGAAAGTATATGGGAGCAACAAATTTTAATCCATTACCGTAAACAACAACAAAAACAACAACGAGGCAAAAAAAAAGATGAGAGAGAGAGAGAGAGAGAGAGAGAGAGAGAGAGAGAGAGAGTGATTTTTATAGGCGTGCGGGGACAGTATGGAGCGAGCGCATTAATACCCCTACCATCATACATTCCAATAAAAATTAAAAACACATCCCCGAAGTATCAGAATTAATTGTGTAGCGTGTTTTAAAATGTGATCACGGTAAGCGCCAATGAGCTATTCCATGAGGGGGGGGGAGGGGGACGGGGGGCCAGGAGGGAGGGGGGCGAGTGAGAGGGAAAAAAGAGGGGAAAGAGGGGATATGCTGGTGGTGGTGGTGGTGGTGGTGGTGGTGGTGTGTGTGCGTGTGTGTGTGTGTGTGTGTGTGTGTCTGTTAGTATGGACTGGTGAACTATTTTTTTTTTTTATATATTATTTGGTGGTGAGTGTGTTTTTGTGTGTGTTGTTTGTGTTTTGTTGTTTTATATGTTTTGTTGTTGGTGGTGGTGGTGTTGGTGGTGGTGATGGTTAAGTAAATAATTAATAAATACAGTGTTTCCTAATTTTAGAACTCTCTCTTTATCTATCTGTATATCTCTCTATCTATTTATCTATCTATCTATATAACTATCTATCTACATGTTTCTATCTATCTATCTATCTCTTTTTCTACGTTCTCCTCTCATCATTTTACTCTCCCTTCTCTTTCTGCCACCCACACACATACCCTCCCCTCCCTCTCTCTCTCCCCACCCTCTCTTTCCCTCTCTCCCTTCTCTCTCCATCATTCCCCTTCTTCCCCTCCCTCCTCCTTCTCTCTCCATCATCCCCACTCCCCCTCTCCCTCTCTCTCCATCACCCACCTCTTCCAAACCTCTTCCTCTCCCTCTCCCCTTCCCACTCCTCCTCTCCCTCTCTCTCCATCACCCACCTCTTCCAAACCCCTTCCTCTCCCTCTCCCCTCCCTTACCTAGTCCGTCTTGGCCGCCCGCGTGAGGTACGAACCCAATCGTGACTCGGGCGACCTGTACACAATTAGGCCCCAGGTAGACGAGGGTACACCTGGAGGAGGCGCGGGCGGAGGGCAGGTGTGGAGGGGCAGGTAAGAGAGGGACCTCGCGTCGGGAGTACCTCTGCGGTGATGGCCTGTCATTATCGTTATTATCATCATCATTATCATTATTTACATGTGCCGAGGAGGAGGAGAAGGAGGAGGAGGAGGAGGAGGAGGACTGGAAGACGCTAGCGCAGGTGTGGATAGAACGAGAGAAAAAAGATGTTTAGACCGGCTTCATGATTATTGTTATTATTATCATTATTGTTATTTACGCGGGTTTGTGGGAGTTGGAGAGACGGCTAGGTTGGCATGTGAAGGGAGAGGAGTGATGTGTCTGCCTGCCATCTGTTAGCCCCGTTGTTTCTGTTGTAATTGTTGGCGTTGTTGTTACTATCATTTACAAGTCAATAGGTTTGGGGAGGAACACTCGTGGGCGAAGATGTATAGACGGCAAGATTTATACATACATGAACCGATCGAAGTTATGTATGATGGATCTTTAAATCGACGGGCATCGTTTATATTGTTGATGTTTAAACCGACTTCTCAATTGATAAAATCCACTTAATATTTATACGATTGCTGTTTAAACCTTTATTTCTCAAGAGTTACGACGATTCTTTCCTTTTTTTAGACCACATTAACCAAGACAGCGAACGAAAATTAGAAAAAAAAACTAATTTGCAAGAGGAAATGAAAAAAAAATAGCATTAACTTCGCTTCCAAAACAAAATAAAACACCAAAACAGACATACGAGTTTCAGACCCTTAAAAACAGCGGACTGATGTTTAAGCCGACTCCCCAATCGTTAAAATCCACTAAATATTAATATGATAGATGTTTAAACCTATTTCTCAAGAGTTACGACGATTCTTTCCTTTTCTTAGACCACATAAACCAAAAGAACTAAAGAAAAGGATAAAAATAATGTACGAAAAGAAATTAAAGAAGAATAACATTAACTTCGCCTCCAAAACAAAATAAAACACCAAAAACAGACATACAAGTTACAGACCTTTAAAAACAGCGGACATTGTATCACTGGCACAAAAATACGCACGCGCAGAAACTTCACATAATTAGGAGTCAAGAACCGTAAAGAAGAACGCCAATAAAAAGACACATACATAACAGGACTTTCAATCTTGACATTTTATTTTTATATGAAGCCAAGCACTCACTCGCCTCGCCTTGAAAGCCTTTGTCAGGAGTCGCGAGAAACATCATTTATTGAAGGCAAAAAGAGACGGGACAAGGTCATGAAAAATAATGACAGATGAATAAAAAATAAGCATGCAACAGGTTCGTAAAAAGAGAGTAGCCGAAGGAGAAGAGCCGAAAGAGAGGTTAGAGGGAGAGGAGACGGCGGGGGCGAAAGAGAGATTAGAGAGAGAGGAGGCGAAAGAGAGATTAGAGAGAGAGGATCCGAAAGGGAGGAGGCGAAAGAGAGATTAGAGAGAGAGGAACCGAAAGAGGAACTGAAAGAAAGGAGCTGAGGGAAAGGAGCTAAAAGAAAAAAAAAATACGAAAAATAGATATATATAAAAAACACGCAACAGGCGACTCCATGAATAAAAAAAAATAGAAAAGACACACAAAGAAGATGCGAAAATCAAGCTTCCATAACACCCAAGATTGATTATGGTGAGTTGTTGTTGTTGTTGTTGTTGTTGCTGTTGTTGTTGTTGTATGCATGAGACTGACTGACTGACTGGCGAACTGGCGGGCGTCGTGAGTTAGAGTAATGTTCTTGATAAAGCATTCACGCGTCCCAGCACGCATACATCTGACAAGGCTTTCACGGGAGTTCTGGGCGTTTTAGGAGCAGCGAGTAGCGGGCTTTTCTTTTATTTATTATTGCTTCCTTTTTTCGTGCCTTTGAGCTGCCTCCTTTGTTATAAAAAAAAATAATAATTGCCGTGGGTACTAGTGTCATGGTGGCGGCGGTGGTGGTGGTCTGACAAAGCAACTGTACCGGGAACGTAAAAGAACACTCACGGGACCCCGATTCATCTCTTATTCGACTTTTGGAAATAGTTAGAGTGAGTGAGAGGAGGAAGTGTCTGAGAATCCCGATCTGCAACTGATGACTGCATGATTAACTGGCTACAGGTACGAGAATAGATGATTTTGAACTGGCTCGCTGACTGATTAACTGACTGACTGACTGAGAATGCCGAGCTAAAACTGAATAACTGAATGAATACAGGTGCGAGAATAGATGATTTTGAACTGGCTCGCTGACTGATTAACTGACTGACTGACTGAGAATGCCGAGCTAAAACTGAATGATTGAATGGCTACAGGCACGAGAATAGATGATTTTGAACTGGCTCACTGACTTACTAACTGACTGACTGACTGAGAATGCCGAGCTAAAACTGATTGATTGAATGGATACAGGTGCGAGAATAGATGATTTTGAACTGGCTCACTGACTTATTAAATGACTTACAAGCTATACAGGTGCGAGAATATATGATTTGGAACCGGCTCGCTGACTTATTAACTGACTGACTGACGGACGCACGGACAAAAGGAATGAGTGGCTTGAGTTAGTGGAGGTAGTGTGAGTCTGGCTGTCCCGCGGTGGTATAGAGGGTGTTGGTGCCGCCGCCTGAGGAATAATGCAAGAGTCCCGTCAATACGTCCCAGGAAGGAGCCGTGTTCATGAAAGTTTAGCATGGCATTAACCTGAAGCTTTTTACGTGGGCGGCGGTGCTGGCTGGGTGGTGCTGTGTTATGTTTCGTTGTGTTGTTGTTGTTGGTGGTGGTGGTGGTGGTTGTATAGTGGTGGTGGTGGTGCGTTGTTGTTGTTGTTGTTGTTGTTGTTGTTGTTGCTGCTGTAATTCGTTATCTATCTATTTATTTATTTATTTATTTATTTGTTGTTGTTGTTGTTGTTGTTTTTATTATCGGTAACAACACAGAACATTTACGTTATTTAACATATTTCATGACAAAGAAGAAGAAGAAGAAGAAGAAGGAGAAAAAGAACAACAACAACAACAACAACAACAACAACAACAAAAACACCACCACCAACAACAACAGCAAGCAGACCACAAGAAACCTCATAAATTCTAAAATACAAGACCAAACAAATAAATCGAGGTTACGTGGCTGATGCAAAAATAAAAATAAAATAAAAAATACGGTAAAAAAATTAAAGAAAATATAGAACGTGAAATGGAATGAATAAATAAAGAGAAAAAATAAAATAAAAAAACAGGCAACGAAAAGACAAACAAGGATGAAAGAAAATAAATAAACTGAACTCGATAACAAAACAATAATAACAATAATAAAAAAAAGAAAAATAAGACAAAGGGAAAGAGACAAAGAAATACAAGGAAGTAAAAAAAAAGACAGGCAACGAAAAGACAAACAAGGACGAAAGAAAATAAACAAACAACTCGATAACAAAACAAGAAAAAAACGAAACAAGAAAAATAAGACAAAGGTAAAGAAAAAGTAATACAGGAAACAAACAGCAATTGAAAAGACGAACAAGGAATATAAGAAAACAAAAAATGTCCTCAGTATAAAAAACAATAAAAACAAAATAAAACAAAAAATCCAGACAAAGAGAAAGAAAGAAACAAACAAAAAAATAGAAAAAAACAGCAAACGAAAAAGAAAAGAAGAGGAAATAAAGAATAAACAAATAATAATAATAATAATAATAATAATAATAATAATAATAATAATAATAAACTGTCCTAACAAAAAAAAATATAGACCAAAAAAAAAAGAACTAACAAAGAAACACACACACACACACACACACACACACACACACACACACACACACACACACACACACACACACACACACACACACACACACAGACACGAGTGAAAAAAAAACTGGAACGACAAAGGTAAAAAAGAAACAAAAAAAAACAAATTAAAGAGAAAACAAAAAGAAAAGTAAAAAAAAATAGAAAAAATACCTGTCCTCGCAAACAACAATAAAAACAAAACAAAAAAAGACAAAGGAAAACAAAAACAAAACAAAACAAAAAAATCACTTCCTTTAGAAATATACAAAAAAAAAAGGTTAAAACTTAAGTCTATTTATGAGTGTTTGGGAAAGGTGGGAAGGGGAAGGGAGGGAGGGGGAGATGGGGGGGAGGGGGGAGGAGGAGGAAGAGGAGGAGGAGAAGGAGGGGAAGATAATTGTTAACAAGAATGAACAGGGAAGAAAATCACCACAAAGCCACACACGACACGGAGGAGGAGGAGGAGGAGGAAGAGGAGGAGGAAGAGGAGGAGGAGCAGGAGGAGGAGGAGGAAGAAGAGGAAGAGGAGGAGGAGGAAGAAGAGGCCTTTAGTGATCTCCAATGACCAGTTATAACTCCAGCCTGACCTTAGTGTGTATGTGTGTGTGTGTGTGTGTGTGTGTGTGTGTGTGTGTGTGTGTGTGTGTGTGTGTGTGTGTGTGTGTGTGTGTGTGGACGGGTCATTTCACCTCCCGTTTGGATTCCCTGGAGCGTGTTTGTTGTGTGTTTAATTGTCTGTTTGTGTTTTGCTTTATTAACTCTTTAACTTCCCTTGGTAGCAATAACAGTAATAATAATAACAGTAATAATAATAATAATAATAATAATAATAATAATAATAATAATAATAAGAAGAAGAAGAAGAAGAAGAAGAAGAAGAAGAAGAATGATAATAACAAGAAGAACAAGAAGAACAAGTAGAACAAGAACAAGAGCAAAAACAAAAACAAGAAGAAGAAGAAGAAAAGAAGAAGAAGCAGAAGAAGAAGAAGGATAGGTAGAAGAAAAAAAGAAGTCTATCAAGTATTCGGTCTCCTAACGCATGAATTTCAGAATAAAGGAAAAAAATAAAAAAATAAAACGTGTCGTGACGGCGAAAATAGTGAAGGATGTCTGAGCAGGAAGGTTGTTGCGGAGGTGAAGGTCTCGCACGGGGTAGGATATAAAATTACTGTTATTTCTTTTTCTTCTTTCAAACGTAAATCACCAGTTTATCCTCGACATCCCTCTTTTTTCCTCCCTCCCAAAGGTCGGCGATGAAATATGAATGCTTGCAAAAAGAAACGTCGGTGATGAAGTCTCAATGTTTTACGAAAGTCCCGATATATTCTTCGTTACATAAAGATAAGGAAATGTGGAAGGTGTAGGCGCTGGTCACAAGTCAGGCGGCTCGGCACGCAGCTATCCGGACAGCCTCGATGTTTTATAAGACTCGATATCACAGTTTTTCTCGGCGTCTCGGTCTTTCATAATAGGGACGAGAAAGCAGGGCGAGCCGCGTATGTCAGGTGCCCGCGGCTCCACAAACAGTGCCCGCGATGATACAGGAGATTAATCGGGTTCTCAGGAGTGCTTTTACGTTCACGGTGCAGAATTTTTGTCATACTATCACTAGGCTCATAAAACCACCACTGGAAATACCCACAACCCCTACCTTAGCAAATGTGTGTGTGTGTGTGTGTGTGTGTAAACCCAAGAATATCTGAAAATATTAAGCCCAGCAAACAGTGCCCGCCAAGGCTGCCACTCGCCGCCGCCGCCGCCTTAATCTGAGCCCCGCGAACGTGTCATTGCCGTCACGTCTGCGTCACTTCGGCGCCGGGTCAGCACGGCGACACGCAGCGGGGGTCCGTGCCGCCCCTGCCAGGCCACCCGCCCCGCCCCACCCCGCCCCTTGCATGAACATGAGGACCTGCGGGGGGCGGGGCGGGGGCCGGCGGGGTCGTGAAAAGGGCGTGCGTGTGGGTATATAGTATATACGTCGGTGCCTCTCCCCCAACCCCCTCACTCCTCCACCCCCCCAGTCTGTGCGAGGGGGCGGCCTCCTACCCCTCTACACCCCCGTCCCTCCCTCCATCTCCCCCGCGCGGAGGGACAAGACAAGAGAGGAGAGAGAACCGAACAAACTCGCGGAATAAAGGTCTTCAGGAACCCATAATAAAGCCGAGTAACTTACGACCAACAGTACCCAAACCGGTCCGCGGCCCTCCCCGCCGCCCGCCGCACTCCCTCCTGGCCTGCCTGCCGCCCCGCCCCGCCCCGCCCCGGCCACCCCAGGGGCTCCCCGGGGCCTCTCTCTCCCTCTCTCGGGGCCTCCCTTGCAAGAGCCTCCAGCCTCCAGGGAATCTTTGCCACGTTATTACGTATAATTAGCCAGCAATTTGAGTGGAGCTTATGCATTCCTAATGTAAGCAAATGAGCCAACCTGAACACAAATGGCCGGAGACGCGAGGAGTGGCCGGCCCTCCCCCCTGCCCCCTCCCCCTCCCTCCCTCCTCCAGCCAGCCCGGTCAGGCAGCATTTTTCGGACAGACTCGTGTGATGTGAGAGTTGAGGAGGAAGGAGCCAGTCAGACATACCCCTTCCCCTCTCTTCCTCCCCCTCTCACTCCCTCCCTCCAGTATTGATAATGCGGCCGGCCAGCAGTGCCCCGCGGCCCCGCAATTTATACGCGGAGAAATTATAGTTTCGGGAGATAATTCAGCGTCGAGGAGCATATTTTTACATGTGTTGGGCGGTAATGTTGAGGGATGGGCGACAATTCTTAAGTAGGACGTTAGGCGCGCCATAACACACCTGCGTCAGTGCCTCCTGCTCCGCCTCCTCCTACTGCAGTGGGCCAAAAAAAGAGAAAATAGAGAAAAAAGGAAAAACAAAAAAAGGGAAAAAACAAAAAGCGGGCTGGAGTAGATAAAAAGAGAGAAAACAAAAAAAAGAACAGCAATAAAAAGAAAACAAAAACGAGGTGGAGTAGACCAAAAAAAGAATAAAAAGAAGAAAAGGAACACACAAAAAAAGAGACAAAAAAGTAATAACAAAAGAGGACAAAAAAGCAAAAAAAAGAAAAAAAGAAAAAGAAAAAAAGAAAGAAAAAAGTAAAAAGAGAAAAGAGAACTGAGCAAAAAACTACACACCCAACTCGACCTCGTCCCTAAAAATGCTAATAATTTCACCTTTTCCAATAGCAATAAAGAAAAAAAGAAAACTACTCCAAATAAAAAGAAAAAAAAGAAGACAAAAAAGTTAAAAGAAAAGAGAATAGCGCAAAAAACTCGACCTCATCCCCGAAAAATGCTAATAATTTCACCTTTTTTAATAGCAATAAAGAAAAAAAGAAAACTACTCCAAATAAAAAGAAAAAAGAAGAAGACAAAAAAAGTTAAAAGAAAAGAGAATAGCGCAAAAAACTCGACCTCGTCCCCGAAAAATGCAAATAACTTCACCTTTTTCAATAGCAATAAAGAAAAAAAGAAAAAAATACTCCAAATAAAAAGAAAAAAATAAGACAAAAAAGTTAAAAGAAAAGAGAATAGCGCAAAAAACTCGACCTCATCCCCAAAAATGCTAATAATTTCACCTTTTTCAATAGCAAGAAAAAAAGAAAACTACTCCAAATAAAAAGAAAAGAAAGAAGACAAAAAAAGTTAAAAGAGAATAGCGCAAAAAACTCGACCTCATCCCCGAAAAATGCTAATAATTTCACCTTTTTTAATAGCAATAAGGATAATAATACTAATGATAAGAATCGCCGCAGCCTCGCAAATCGGTAGCCAATATATATCCATCTCGTTGTTCTTATCATTATCATTATCTTATATATACTACAGCCGTGTCGTCCATTATCTTTTTTTTGCCTTTCTTTACTTACACGAAGCCAGTCAGTCGGGTCAGTCTCCTTTTTTTACTTGTATATATAAAGTCCTGTTGTCTATGTATTTATTTTTGCTTATATAGGCATGTCATCTCGGTTGCTTATAAATATATATCGTCATTGCATCTATAGTTTCTTACGTATATAGATTCATGTCGTCTATAGCTTTTTTACATAGATATACTGTCATTTCGTCTATAGTCTTTTACGTCGTCTATACAATTTCAGCTTTACTTTATCTCTGTTCATTTTTTTTTCTTTATATGTATCGTTCTGTCGTCTATAGTCCTCAACATGTAAAGAGTCAAGTCATCTATAGGTTACTTTTATTTTAACTTCTTTTTAGTCTCCATTTATATACTATTTCTATTTTTACATGTCGTCATTTCGTCTATACTTTTCCTTCCTTATGTTTAAAGTCATGTCGTTTATAATGCTCTGATTGTGACTCTGAAATTCCATGTCTATATTTTTCTTCCTTACATGTGTCGTTCTTTCGTCTATACTTTTGCTTCCTTATGAGTTAAAAGTCATGTCGTCTATAACGCTTTTATTTTAACTCTTTCTGAAGCTCCATGTCTATATTTATCTTCCTTACATGTGTCGTTCTTTCGTCTATACTTTTGCTTCCTTATGAGTTAAAAGTCATGTCGTCTATATTGCTCTGACTGTAACTCTTTCTGAAATTCCATGTCTATATTTATCTTCCTTACATGTGTCGTTCTTTCGTCTATACTTTTCCTTCCTTATGTTTAAAGTCATGTCGTCTATAACGCTTTTATTTTAACTCTTTCTGAAGCTCCATGTCTATATTTTCCTTCCTTACATGTGTCGTTCTTTCGTCTATACTTTTCCTTCCTTATGTTTAAAGAGTCATGTCGTCTATAATGCTCTGATTTTAACTCTTTCTGAAGCTCGATGTCTATATTATCTTCCTTACATGTGTCGTTCTTTCGTCTATACTTTCTTTCACATATACAGCCATCACGTCATCTCTATCACTTTTATTCTAACTTTTTTTAGCGCAATGTCTACTCATTTCTACTCTTCTTTATCCCCTTGTCTGTCATCTATACCGTTTTTCATATCATACAGTCATCGCTATTACTTTTATTCTAACTCTCTCTAGCGCTATGTCTACTCATTTTTACTCTTCTTTATCCCCCTGTCTGTCATCTACACTGTTTTTCATATATATATACAGGCATGTCATCTCCCTATTACTTTTATTTTGTCCTTTTTTTATTTAGCTTTTTAGTCCCCGTCCATAGAGGGGGAAAATGCTGAAAAATGCTGCAGCCGTGTGAGAGACGAGGCTCGTAACTCCCGGTAAAGACTGGGTTTATTGTGCGCCGGAAAATGATGTAGAAGAGAGCGCGGCCGTCGATATTAAAAATGGCAACACTGTGTTCTGCGCCAAGTCAGGGAAGGGGGGGGTGGGGAGGGAAGGGGAGGGAAACTAACACACAGACACACACACACACACACACACACACACACACACACACACACACACACACCGCAGGCTAAATGGCGTGGGAGGTTCTGAGAGGGGGAAGGGAAACACACACACACACACACACACACACACACACACACACACACACACATAAATGAACAACAAATATTAGTAGATAGTTTGATGTAAAACGCGATATACTATAAAAGAAATGAATAATAATAATAATAATAATAATAATAATAATAATAATAATAATCCTTCCCCCTTCTCATTCTACTTCTAAAACCTTACCCTAACATAACCTAAACCTCCTCAACCTCCTGCCACTCTTCTCTCTATCCTCCTTCTCCTCCTTCTAAAACCTTTCCCTAACAAAACCAAAACCTCAATACCCCCTTACAACCTCACCCAAGCCTCCTCAACCTCCTGCCACTCTTCTCTCTATCCTCCTTCTCCTTCTTCTAAAACCTTTCCCTAACAAAACCAAAACCTCAATACCCCCTTACAACCTCACCCAAGCCTCCTCAACCTCCTGCCACTCATCCCTCCTTCTCCCTCCACTCCCTCCCTCTCCCTCTCCTTCCCAGTCAGGTTTCATTGCTCCGCCGTTGAAGTGTTGCGAGAAATTACACGTTAAGGCAGTGATGGGCCTCAAGACGGGCGGGTGACGGGCGCGGCGGCGGGTCGGGCCAGTGAAGGGCGGGCTGGAGACGGTTACATAAGGCTAAGGAGACGCCGAGCAGCCTCCCGAGATGGCCCGCGAACACCCCATGAAAATTATATCTGTGTTGGGAGATGTATTGTATTAGCTTGTGTGGGGGAGGGAGAGGGAGGGAGGGGAGGAGGGAGAGAGGGAGGGAGGGGTAAGGGGTGGGGGGGGATGGGAAGGAGGATGAGGAGGGAGTGCGTGTGTGTGTGTGTGTTTGTGTGTGAGTGAGTGAAGGAGTGAAGTTGCTTGTGTGTGTGTGTGTTTGTGTGTGAGTGGAGGATTGAAGTTGCTTTTATGTGTGTGTTTGTGTGGGGGGTTTATTTACACACATAAACACATACGCGCACACAAACAAACACCCACAAACACACACACAATACCACCACTGACCCCCCAAAACTCCAAACACACACACACAACACCACAACCACCAAACACCCCCAACAAAACACACACACACACACACAAACACACACACCACCACCACTGACCCCCAAAAAACTCCAAACACACACATAACACCACCACCCCGCACAAACACACACCACGACCACCAAACACCCCCAACAAAACACACACCACCGCCACCACCACCACCACTAAAAAACAGGCCCCACCAAGCACCACCACCCATCACCACGTACCACCGCCACCATCACCAACCGCCAGCAAGATCCCACGGGCAGGTATTTACGGGGGCGTCCCTCGTGATCGGCCGCCCTCCAGAAGCCGCCCGCGTCAGATAAATAAGCGCCGAGGTGCTACTTTACTGTCCACGAAATTAGCTTATTAATCGATGCAGCGAGGAGGAGGAGGGGGAGGGGTACGAGGGGGAAGGGTGGGTTAGGGGATGTGTGGGGAAGGTTTCAGTGTGTGTGTGTGTGTGTGTGTGTGTGTGTGTGTGTGTGTGTGTGTGTGATGGTGGGTTGTGGGTACTGTATTGACAGGTTCTATCCGCGGTGTAATGGTGGAGGAGGAGGAGGAGGAGGAGGAGGAGAATTTTCAGGATAGAGCAAAGGAGAAAGAGAATGTATACGAAGACAGGAGAGAAAGAGGAGGAGGAGGAGGAGGAGGAGGAAGAACAGATGCGAGGAGACAAGAGATGAGCGTAACAGAAAAGCGGATGAAGACAATAATGAAAACAAAATTATCCGAATATAAAAAGAAAAAAAACGTATCGACTGAACAAAAAAACGATGAAGGGAAGAAAAGAGGAAGACAAAAGTGATACAAAAACGAGTCAATAGACGAAAACAGAGAATGAAGAAAATGAAAGAAATGAAAGATGATTGAAAAAGGCGAATAAGAGTAATAAAGAGTAATAAATAGAGAAGAAAAAAAGTCAATTAAAGACAAAGAAGACAAAAACGTTACACAGACGTAGATAAATTATAAAAAGAGGAAAGAGAAACGGAAATAAAAATGTAATGAGATGATGAAGACAAAAGACTGCAGAGTGAAAATTAGAGAAGAGAAAGAGTGAATTGAAGACAAACGATGATGAGTAGAAGAGAAAGAAGAAAAAAGGAAATACACGTTAAGACAAAAGAAGAGAAAGAAAGAGAAAGAAAGACAAAGAAGACAAAAGAAATATACGTTAAGACAAAAGAAGAGAAAGAAAAAGGGAAAACAAAACAAAAGAAATACACATTAAAACAAAAGAAGACAAAGAAAGAGAGAGAAAGCAATGAGAAAAAAATAACTTGCAGTAAAAAGAGGAAAAAAAATAGTTCAAGACAGACAGCGATGAGGAAAAGGAAAAGAAAGAAGATGAGAAGGAAAAGAAGAAAAGAAAGAAGACAAAACAAGGACAAAACAAGAAGAAAAAAGACAAAACGAGGACAAAACAAGAAAGAAGACAAAACAAGGACAAAAACAAAAAGAAAAAGACAAAACAAGGACAAAACAAGAAAAAGACAAAACAAGGACAAAACAAGAAGGAAAAAGACAAAACAAGGACCAAAACAAGAAGAAAAAAGACAAAACAAGGACAAAACAAGAAAGAAGACAAAACAAGGACAAAAACAAAAAGAAAAAGACAAAACAAGGACAAAAACAAGAAAAAAGACAAAACAAGAACCAAAACAAGAAGAAAAAAGACAAAACAAGGACAAAACAAGAAGAAAAAAGACAAAACAAGGACCAAAACAAGAAGAAAAGACCGATAAACCACAGGAAGGAGGAGGTTATAAAAGTGCGATGAGAACAAGCAGAAAAAAAATAAGTACATCCTCAGAATACAAATATCGGAGAGGAAAAAAAAAATATCAAAAATTACCGCAAAAACAAAAACAGCTTCCTTCTCACCTGCTCCTACACCTGGCTCCTCCTCCCCCTCCCCCTCCTCCTCCTCCTCCTCCTCCTCCTCCTCCTCCTCTTCCTCAATCTCATGCACCAAACTGTCAATCATTCCCTCATTCACTTCCTCCACATCCTCTTCTCTCGCTCTCTCTCTCTCTCTCTCTCTCTCTCTCTCTCTTACCTTGTTCGTGGTTCAGGCTGTCTGCAACAAAAGAGAGAAGAGGAAATAAATAAAACATCAACGAAAGGGAATTAAGAGAAAAACACCGATAAAAGAAAAGAATAATAATAATAGTAATAATAATAATAATAATAATAATAATAATAATAATAATAATAATAATAATAATAATAATAATAAGCTTCCACTTCACACTCCCTTTATCTTCCTCTCTATATCTCTCTCCTTTTATCATTTTTCTTTCTCTCCCTCTCTTCTCCCTCCTTCTCCTCCTCCCTTTCCTCCCTTCTTCATACTCGTGTCCAATTCAGTGGAGGGAGACGGTGGAGAGGAGAGGAAGGGAGAGAAGGGAGGGAGGGAGAGATGGATGGCAGGGAGAAGGAAGGGAGAGAAGGAAGGAAGGGAGGGAGGGAGATGAGAGAAGACAGACAGAGGCTACAGGTCAACCGCCCCCCCCTACCCCCTCCCCCCTCTTCCTCCTCCTCCTCCTCCTCCAATCTCTCCGTGACCCTTCCTCTTACCTTGACACGACGTAAGGAGAAGGAGGAGGAGGAGGAGGAGGAGGAGGGGGAAGAGGAGGAGGAGGAGGAGGAGGAGGAACGAAGAAGTACGAGGAAGAAGACATAAGAGATGGAGGAGGAGGAGGAGGAGGAGGAGGAGGAGGAGGAGGAGGAGGAGGAGGAGGTGAGACGAGGGGAGGAGGGAGGGAGGGATGAGCAGGTGGAGGAAAAATTATTCTCTCTCTCTTTCTCTTTCACTCTCACCCACACAAAGAGAGAGAGAGAGAGAGAGAGAGAGAGAGAGAGAGAGAGAGAGAGAGAGAGCAAGGGGTAGGTCACTTCGAGCTTTGCATAAGTGTAAGGCGCACAAAAAGGGAAGTATTAAATGCCCGTAAATCTTCCTCGTCTACGCCAAGGACTTTACAGGAGGAAGAGTGAGGAAGACGAACCACACCACCACCACCACCACCACCACCACCACCACCATCTACACCATCATCAGTACCACCACTATCTCTACCTGCACGATCACCATCACAACCCACCACCATCACCACCACCACCACGCATCTTAGCATTGTTGTAATATTCTTAAGGGGATGAAGATGTGTGTGTGTGTGTGTGTGTGTGTGTGTGTGTGTGTGTGTGTGTGTGTGTGTGTGTGTGTGTGTGTGTGTGTGTGTGTGTGTGTGTGTGTGTGTGTGTGTGTGTGTGTGTGTGTGTGTGTGTGTGTGTGTGTCTTTGTTTTGTTTTTGTTTTGTTTGAAGTAACAAAGCACAACAGGCCAATCAATAAGAAACGAAGGAGCCGGAAAACTTTTTAGTCCACCTGGGAATGCAAATCGACAGGTAGGGTAAAGGTGGGCCGAGGCATTCCAAAGTAGAAACAAGTACCCATTCCTCGCATTCCTTCCAGCGTGGGCCGCCCAGTCAGTCAGTCAGTCAGTCAGTTAGTCAATCAGTCGGTAAGTTACTCAGTCAGTCAGTCAAGAAGGAAGGAAGGGAGGAACGAAGGGAGGAGGGAAGGCAGAAAAGAAAGAAGGAAGGGAGGAAGGAAGGAAGGAATTAAGGAAAGAAGTAAGGAGGGAAGGGAGGAGGAAAGGAAGGAAGGCAGGTAGAAAGAAAGGAAGAAAGGAAGAAAGGAAAGAAAGGAAGAAAGGAAGGCAGTCAGTCAGTCAGTCAGTCAGTCACTTGTGGTTGTATATACATGAATCAAACCTCTCCTAAATCACTCACCACCACAACTACCAATCACCACCACCACCACCACCACCATCACCACTTCGGAATACGTCAACACAGCACGCGACTACGACCACTATTACTACTACTACTACTACTACCACCACACCATTCACATATCTCTACACCTTCTATACATTGCCTTAAATCCTATGAAAAGCGAATCCAACACTATTCTCTACTTAATCTAACCCTCAATATACCCAGTCAATCTTCTTACTCCACTTAAATATCTTCCGCCAACTACGCATTCCCTCAAATCCTACACAAAGCGAGTCCAAACCTATTCACTACATGATCTAACCCTCCAGTATTGTACCCAGCCAATCCTCTTACCCCAAACCACACACACTCCCACACACACACACAGACACTAACTCAGCTCACATCCCATTACTTCCTAACCAACACAAACTAATTAACCTGGGCTGGCCAAGCGTTGAGGTAAGTTAGATCTATTTGACACCCATCCATTCACCTGGCTCGCCCCTGTCTTGTTGTTGTTAAGTGGCGAGGCTCGGTGCGGGATTAGTGACCGATGATCTTTGTGATTTTGTGATGGAGTGAATGAAAGCAGGAAGTAGAAAGTGGATTACGAGTATATAGTGGACTTCCTTCTCTGGTCTGTTTTTCTTTACTCTTTATTTTTTTTCTTTCTTTGATTTTTTCTCTTCCCTTTCCATTTCCCTTTTCTCTTTCTCCTTTCTTGGTTTCCTCTCTTCTTTTTTCCCTTTCTTTTTCTCCTTACTTGATTTTCTCTTTTCACTTTCATTTTCTTTTCTCATGTTCTTTTTCTTCTTCTTCTTCTTTTTTTCTCTTCCGTTTCCCTTCCTATTTCTCCTCCTAGTTTGATTATCTTTCTTATCTCTTCTCTTTCTTTTTCTCTTTTTCTTTTCTTCATTTTCTCTCTTTTCCTTTCTCTTTATCTACTTCCTTGGTCTTTTCTCTTCTCTTTCCCTTTCCCTTGCTCTTTTTCCTTTCGTGGTGTTTTCTCTATTCTCTCTCCCTTCCCTTTCTCCTCCTCCTTTCCGCTCCTCTTCTCTCTCCCTCTCTCTACCACCATGACTATCACCCCAATATCACAAACCACAACCTGAACCAGTGTACCAAATCAATAACACGAGGAACAAAAAACAAAACGAAAAAAACACAAAAGGAAAAAAAGGAACACTGGAGGACGAAGCAGAACACAACAAAACAACAACAAGAAGAACAACAAAGCCACAACAACGTCACCATCCATCTATCCATCTATTACACACACACCACCACCACCACCTCCACCTCCACGCGCCGGATTCATGACGCGGACTAATGCATTTCCGATCAGGTCATGTCAGGGCTCCCAGACGCCGCCCATTCGTCACCTCCGCCAGAATTAACCTTCCCGGAGGCGAGGCGACTTACTGACCACACCACCACCACCACCACCACCACCACAAGGGCCCCTCACCTCCATCACCACCACTACATCGGCTTCACTTCCCCACCACCACCACCATCACCTCCACCTGACGTCCCACCTACCTGCCTGTTTTGTTCCTTTCCTTTCCTTTCTTTACCTGTCCTTACCTGTCCCTTCCGTCCCTGTCTATTCTTGCCTTTCTCTATCCCCCTCTTCCTTTCTCTCTCTTTCTACTTCTTTCTCTGTGTCTATCTCATCCATCCCTTTCGGTTATTCCTGTTGCTTTCTCCTTTCTTTACCTGTCCTTACCTGTCCCTTCCGTCCCTGTCTATTCTTGCCTTTCTCTATCCCCCTCTTCCTTTATCTCTACTTCTTTCTGTGTCCATGTCTGTCCCTTTTGGTTCTTCCTGTTGCTTTCTTCTTCTTCTTCTTCTTCTTCTTCTCTTGTTTTATTTTCACTTTCCTCCTGTTCATTCTCTTTCTCCATCTCCTCCTTACTTGTTCCTCCTTTATCTCCACTTACTTTTCTTTCTCTCTCCTTCTTTCCATCTCCACTTCTCTTTCCCTGTCAATCTCTGTTCTTCCATCTCCAACTTCTCTCTCTCCCTTCCGTCTCTGTCTCCGTCTTTCCCTACCTATTTGCCTTGTCTTTCCTTCACTTTCTCTTTCTATTCCCTTGTCCTTCCCTTCTCTATCTCTGGCTACTTCCCGTTCTATCTCTACTAATGATAAGAATAAACAATAAAACATAATAATAATAAAACGAAAAATAATATAAAAAAAAAACGACCCAGCAAAAAAAAAATCACCGAAACACCACCACCACCACCACCAACAACAACAACAACAAGCCAACCTTCACACCACACCACACCACTATTGCCAGTATATACGCATGTTTTCCAACGGCGGCGGGTGGAGAGGAAGGAAGAGGAGGGAGGAGGGAGGAGGAGGGCGACGAGTGGTGGCGGCGGCGGCGGGCCAGGTGATAACTTGCCAATCAGTGGACATTTGTACCTGTAGCGCGCCGGCCGTGTGCAGGCGACGCTGATTGCTGTCACGGCCGGAAAATGCTGTCTGTGTACGGGCCGACAGGTGTTGTGGTGGTGGTGGTGGTGGTGGTGTTAGTAGTAGTAGTAGTAGTAGTAGTAGTAGTAGTAGAAGTAGTAGTGGTAGTATCTGTAGTAGTAGTAGTAGTAGTAGTAGTGGTAGTAGTAGTAGTAGTAGTAGTAGTAGTAGTATAGTAGATGATATATTAAACAGCTCATACAAAGAAATAAGAAAGACAGACAGACAGACAGACTGATAGACAGACACAGACAGACAGACAGAGAAGGAGGAGGAGGAGGAGGAGCGGTAGCCAGGAGGGCAATCACAGCTGTTTCTCCTGTTATGGCGATGACCCTGACAGCTGTGGCGGCGACGATGACGGACGCGGAACGAAATAATGAAAGAAGAAAAAAAGCCAGACAACAGCAGACCAACAGAACTGCAACGGCAACCAACGGCACCAATCAACGCCCCCAAAAAAATATAAGAAAAACAGAACGGAAGACAAAAACCACAACAACAACAACAACAACAACCACAGCAGAAAACAAAAGCATCAGAGCCACCAAGCAGAAGCAGAGAACCAGTAAAAAAAAAAACAGGAAAAACAACAATAACAGTAGTAGCAGTACGAGGGAGGGAGGGACATCAACAGGAGTAACACAAGCAGCAGGAAGAAGGAAGGAGGGAAGGAGGGAAAAGGAAGAAGGAAGGAGGGAAGGAGGGAAAAGGAAGAAGGAAGGAAGGGGGGAAGGAGGGAAAGAAGGAAAGAAGGAAGGGGGGAAGGAGAGAAGGAAGGAAGGAGGGAAGGAGGGAAGGAAGGAAGGAGGGAAGGAGGGAAGGAAGGAAGGAGGGAAGGAGGGAAGAAGGGAAGGAAGGAAGGAGGGAAGGAGAGCACAGCAACACCTCACCGGCCGAAATTGACCTCTTTATTTAACCATTCTTCTAAACTCATTTTTATAGAGGCAGTGATTAGCGTTTTTTCTTTCCTCAATACAATTTTTTCTTTGCCTTTGAGCTGCTTCCTTTACCGTAAAAAAAACAAAAGACAGCACCAGGAGAACGAGAGAGGAAGGAACAGCATGAGTATAGGAAAGAGGCAGAGAGGGACAGGAACACCACCAGGAGCCAGCCACTATCGCCGCCGTCAGCCACCCCAGCCGGCGACGGGGAGCGCGCACATTAGCCAACAAAAAGTGCCGGCAGAGTGCTCGGGTCGGGGGCGGGAACGGCGGAGTCTCGGCTTTATTTTGAAGTTCGACACCACACGGAGGCGAAAAAATGGGTGACGGACGGCGACGATGTGTGTGCGTGTGTGTGTGTGTGGGTGTGTGTGTGGGGGAGGAGGGGGGGGAAGGAGTCTGTTTCTCAGTTTCTCTGTTTCTCTCTCTCTCTCTCTCTCTCTCTCTCTCTCTCTCTCTCTCTCTCTCTCTCTCCAGTCCATAAGCGCCGATCATTCTTTTTTTTCTTCTTTTTCTCTCCTTTTTTTTTTTTTTGCTTCGCTCTTTGCTTCGTTTTATGGTGGTTGTCCTGACCTCTCTCTCTCTCTCTCTCTCTCTCTCTCTCTCTCTCTCTCTCTCTCTCTCTCTCTCTCTCTCTCTCTCTCTCTCTCTCTCTCTCTCTCTCTGAACAAGAACAAGAAAAACAATAAAAGGAAGAGGAAGAGGAAGTAAGAGAGGAGAGAAAATTAAGAAAAAGACGGATTTGAAAGAGAAAGTGAAGGATAAAGAAGAAGAACAAGAAGAACAAGAACAAGAACAAGAAGAAAAAGAAGAAGAAAGAAAAAGAAGAAGATTAAGAAGAAGAAGAAGAAGAAGAAGAAGAAGAGGAAGAAGAACACGAACAAGAACTAGAAGAACAGGAACAGGAACAAGAAGAGGAGGGAGACGAAGAAGAAGAAGAAGAGTATGAGGCTCGCCCGTTCCCAGGTAGGCGGCCGCGGCAGGTGACCCAACAAGAGGAATAAAAGAGCCGCTCATCGCCAGGCCTCCGCGGGGACAGGTGTGCGGCGGCGCTTAATTAACGTCCAACACCTGCAGCGCCGCCTCGCCCACCACGCCAGCGGGAGGGAGAGAGGGAGAGACGGAGGGAGAGAACGATGAGGGACAGAGAGAGAAAGAGAGAGCAAGGAGAGAGGAATGGACGAAGAGGAAAGTGGAGAGAAAGGAACAGACGAAGAGAGAACGCGGAGAGGATGAAAAGGAAATGAAGAGAAGGATGGAATAAGGATAGACGGAAGGAGAGAGGGAAGGAAAGTGGACGAAGAGAGAAGAAGGAACGAAGAGGGAGAGAGCAGAATAGAAAAGAGGGAATACGGATGGAAAGTGAAAATAAACACGAAAAGGGAGAGGGGAGTAAATAATAAAAGCTTGCGTGACGGGAAGGATTGAAGGCAGAAAAAAAAGGAAAGGTAGAGGAAGAGGAAGGGTGAAGACGGCCAAGCTAACAACAGAAAGAGATACAAGAATACAGAAGAAATATACAGATAGGTGAATAGATAAATTAATAAAAGGAAGAAATATGACAGAGAAGAGAAGAATAAGTATAAATAAATGAAGGAAACAAAAAATAAGTTACAAAAAGATGCATGAAAGAAAATAAGACAGGCAAAGAGAGAGACAGACGGGCGGATGAATGGAAGGAAGGGAAGAAGAGAAGAAGGGAAGGAGAACAAGAAGAAGAAGGAAGAGGAGGAGGAGGAGGAGGAAAGAGAACAAGCAAGTATTAGAAAGAAAAGTTTACATGGAAAGAAAATCAGACATACAAAAAGACAGACAGACGGGCGGATGTAATGTCGAGAAGGATGGATGGAAGGAAGGGAAGAAGAGAAGAAGGGAAGGAGAGTAAAAAGAAGAAGGAGAAGCAGAAGAAGAGAGGACAAACAAGGATTAAAAAGAAAGATTTACAGGAACGATACCGAGACGGATGAAGAGATGAAGAGGAGTAAAGGAAAGGAAGAAGGGAGAAGATGAAGGAAGGACGAAAGAGGAGGAGGAGGAGGAGGAGGAGGAGGAGGAGGAGGGGACAAGCTGGCGGCAAAAGGTTTAAATGCACGAATTTGATCTCTCGTGAATCATGGCGGCTTTGGCGGGAAAACATGTCAATTATTACACTCCCCTGACAATTACGAGGAGGAGGAGGAGGAGGAGGAGGAGGAGGAGGAGGAGGAGGAGGAGGAGGAGGAGGAAAATTACACCACCTTGCCCTGAATCATTTCCTGAATCAATGAGTCGGACGTATTCTTCCTCCTCCTCCTCCTCCTCCTCCTCCTCCTCTTCCTTCCCTTCAATAAATACAATTCCTCATCTTCCTTCCTCTTCCTTCCGTCCCTTCTCTTCCTTCACGCAGGGGAGGACAAGACAGACCGATCATGTGTGTGTGTGTGTGTGTGTGTGTGTGTGTGTGTGTGTGTGTGTGTGTGTGTGTGTGTGTGTGTGTGTGTGTGTGTGTGTGTGTGCGTGTGTGTGTGTTAATTAATCCCTCATAGTGTGACGTACGAAGGAAGGAAAACAACAACGCAATCACCGCATATTAATTCTTGTTTTTCTCTCGCCTTGTTTTTCCTTGTTTTTTTGTGTGTTGTTTTAAGCTTTCAATACACTATCTATCTATCTATCTATCTATCTATCTAGCGTGTTTTACCTCCCCTCACATTCGTTTTCTACTTCTTTTTTCTTCCTCCTCTTCCTCCTCCTTTTCTTTTTTTTATTATTTCCTTTCTTCATTATCTATTTATCTATCTTTCTATCTATCTTCACCTCCTCCTCCTCTTCCTCTTCCTTCTCCTTTGTTTACTTCCTTTCCTTCACATTGTATTTATTTTTCTATCTATCTATCTATCTATCTATCTATCTATTTCCATCTTCTCTTCCTCTTCCTTCTTCTTTTTTTACCGCCTCTTCTTCACACTATCTTTATCTTTCTATTCATCGCCTTTTTTTTATTTTATCTTCGTGCATCTCTTTTGACCGTCACACCTGTCCTCCTCCTCCTCCTCCTCCTCCTCCTCCTCCTCCTCCTCCCATCCATATCCATCTCATTACCTCGTTTCTGGTTCTCCCCATCACCTCCATTCACACATTTCCACACCCATATCCACGCCCTTATCCTCCCTCCCTTCCCTCCCTTCCCTCCCTTCCCTCCCTCCCTGCCCATCCATCACCAGAGAGCAGTGTTGTCAATCTCCCTCATAGTCGCATCTAAACCCAGGACTCGTAAACCTGGGAGGGAGGGAGGGAGGGAGGGAAGGGAGGGAGGAAAGGAATCGCAGGGAGGGAGAAGGAGACGCGCAAGAGGAAGAGGAAGGGAAGAGAAGAGAGGAAAGGGAATGAAGGGAAAGGGAGGAGGGAAAGGAAATGGAGGGATGGGCGATGAAGGAAAGGGATGGAAAGGAGGGAAGGGAAGGGAATGAAGGGAGAGGGAGAAGGAGGGAAAGGCAATGGAGGGATGAGAGAAGGAGGGAAGGGATGGAAGGGAGGGAAGGGAAAGGAAATGGAGGGATGGGCGAAGAAGGGAAGAGATGGAAAGGAGGGAAGGGAAGGGAGGGACGGGAAGGTAGAGACAGCCAGAGGGAGGGAAGGTAGAGAGAATGAGAGAGAAAGGGAGGGAAGTGAGGGAAGAGAAGGTAGAGAGAGCAAGAGGGAGAGGAAGGGACGGGAAGACTTAGAGAAGGAAAGGATGGAAGGGTAGAACGGACCAACAGAAAGGGAGATAGAGGAAGGGAAGGGAGGGCTTGAGGAAGGAAAGTAGAGAAGGGAGAAAACACAGGGTTAGAGGAGTAGAAAGGAAGGCAGGGTAGAGAGGATCAACGGAAAGGAAGGGAGACAGAGGGAAGGAAGGGCTTGAGGGAGAAAAGTAGAGAAGGGAGGGAACAGTGTCAGAGGAATGGAAGGGATGGTGAAGGGAGGAAGGTAAGGAGGGAGCCACCAGGTTGTATCATCGGAGTGGGCGGCAGTGGATGGGCAGGTGAGGCGCGGCGCAGGTGTGAAGGGCCGCGCGGGGGACAGGTACGATAGAGGTGTGTGGCTCTGCTCCTCCCTCACTGCCTCTCCTTCCCTGGCCTCGGTATTAAGTCGGAATCCTTAGGACCGTAGTACTAAACATTTCGTCGCCCAAGTTCACATATTTGACAAGGCTTTCCTAGGAGTTTTGGGTCATTTCCAGAAGTAGTTTTATGACCCTGGTGGTAGTTTGACCCTTCCTCTGTACCATGCACCTAAAGAAACACTCATTAGAACCCGATTTACCCCCTCTTTGACCTTTAGAAATAGCTGATGTAAGAAGCGAGTGTTTTATAATATCAACCTTAGACGCTCTCGGCTCACATTAATCATTTATATAGGCCAAAGGAGAGGTTAAAGACGTTCCCGTAAGTGTTTTCTTCACGCCCATAGCATAGAAGCCTTGCCATACTACCCCCAGGGCCATAAAGGAAAGCCTCACAACCACTACGAAAGCCTTATCTCTTTCTCCAATACCTTTCCTAACTTTCCTCCTCCTCCTCCTCCTCATCTTTTCTCCTCTCTGATAAATAGACAATTGTGGTTTTAATTCTTTTTGTCTCAAGTTACGACTATAAATAAAGCGAGAGAGAGAGAGAGAGAGAGAGAGAGTAATAAATTAACATACAAAATAAACTTACATATGCTAACTATGATATATTTTTTCGTCCATCACCCCACTTCCTCCCCGCCCTTCTCTCTCTCTCTCTCTCTCTCTCTCTCTCTCTCTCGCTCTCTCTCTCTCTCTCTCTCTCTCTCTTGTATTTTATTTTATTATCTTTCCTTTCCTTTCCTTTCTATTCCTTTCCTTTTCTTTGCATTTTATATCTTTTCTCCTAATTTCGCTTCTCTTCTCTTCTCTCTCTCTCTCTCTCTCTCTCTCTCTCTCTCTCTCTCTCTCTCTCTCTCTCTCTCTCTCTCTCTCTCTCTCTCTCTCTCTCTCTCTCTATCATTAAGCCCCCCCCCCCCTCCTGAGCCTCGTCCGTCAGAGGTCTCCCTGCTCAAACTGCTTTTTTTGGAAGCCATATTTTGCCTCGAAATCCCGAAATGGCCAGGTTAGACCGCTAATTAAAACACTCCCCCCCCCGTCCCCCTCCCTGCCCCCCTCCCCTCCTCTCTGTCTGTTCACTCTCTCTCTCTCTCTCTCTCTCTCTCTCTCTCTCTCTCTCTCTCTCTCTCTCTCTCTCTCTCTCTCTCTCTCTCTCTCTCTCTCTCTCTTACTTCTTTTTATCCTATTTCTGTCTTTTCCTTCATCTTCTTTTGCGTCTTTTTTTTCCTTCATTCAACCTTATTATTTCTTCTCTCCTTTCCTTCTTTTCTATCTATTTATCTATTTGTCTATCTATCATTCTCTTCCCTCCCTCTATTTTTATTTTACTTCTCTATCTCCTTCTGTTTATTCACATATCTCTGTCCCTTCTGCTTCTCTCTCTCTCTCTCTCTCTCTCTCTCTCTCTCTCTCTCTCTCTCTCTCTCTCTCTCTCTCTCTCTCTCTCTCTCTCTCTCTCTCTCTCTCTCTCTCTCTCTCTCTCTCCTAAATAATCTGACCTCCTCCTTTTCTTTCCTCCTCTCTCCACTTTTTCAGATATTTTAAGGTTCATATTTTTTCCTTTATTTTCCTCTTTTATTCTTCTTCTTCCTTTATCAGGTTTTTTTTATTCCCTTATTCGTTGTTGTTGTTGTTTTTTTCTTTTTATTTTGATTATGTTTTTCTTTACTGGGTTTTTTCTTTATCTGTTATTTCTTTCATTTGTTCTTCGGTCTACGTTTATCAGTTTTTCTTTCTTATTCCTTCATTCGTAGGCCTCTTTTTCATTCATTATTTTTGTTTGTTTGTTTTTTATCTCATTTCTTCTTCTTCTGGCTTTTGTTTCTTGGCCGTTTTTTTATTTTCTTTGCTAATCAGTTTTTTTTTTTCGTTTTCCTTTATTTTCTCTTTATTTAATTTTATTTCGTTTGTTCGTGTTCATTTATTTATCATCTGTTTTTGTCGTTTCTTTTTTTCTTTTTTTCTTTTCTTTTCTTTCTTTATTTTTTTCATTTCTTTATTTCGTTTCTTATTTATTTATTTCGTTTTTTTTATTTCCTTATCTCGTTTTTTTATTTGTTTTTTATTATTTTATTCTTGGGTCATTTTTTCTCATTTCTTCTTTTATCATTTTTTTCTTTTTCACTTTTTTCTTCCGTTGTTAGTTTTTTTTTGTGTTTTTTTTTTTTGCTGTTCTGTTGTTGTTGTTTTCGTTTCTTCCTATTGCCTATTTATTTCTCTTTCTTTAATTATTTTCTTCTTTTTCTTGGCTGTCTTCTTATTTATCATTTTTCTCTCTATGGCATTTCTTCCTCTTCGTCTTCAGCTATCTACTTTTCTTTCTCTCCTTTGTTCTTCTTCTTTCTTTAATATATTTCCTTACTGATTCTTATTTATCCCTTTATTGCCATTTCTTCGTTTTTCTCTGTTTCTCTCTCCTTTTTCCTTCTTCATGTTCTCTTTCTTTGGGTAGTTTTTTTCTTCTTTCTCTTCTGCTTCTTATTAATTATCATCATCCTTTCGCTTCCCCGTTCTCTTTCTCTTCCTCTTCTTACTTCTGTTCTCCTCTTCCTCTTGTTCTCTCTCATCTTTTTGTTCATCTTCCTTTTCGTCCACGCTCTCTCTCTCTCTCCCTTCTCTTCTTTTCTTCCTCTTGTTCATCTCCTTTCTTCTCCTTTCCTTTTCCTCCTCTTCATCTTTTCTATTCATTTCTACTTATTTTTATTTAACTTATCCAAGCATTGAATTTGAGATGAGGGATTTACTCTCTCTCTCTCTCTCTCTCTCTCTCTCTCTCTCTCTCTCTCTCTCTCTCTCTCTCTCTCTCTCTCTCTCTCTCTCTCTCTCTCTCTCTCTCTCTCTCTCTCTCTCTCTCTCTCGTAACAAAAATGTGAGAAAAAGGAACACAAAACACACACACACACACACACACACACACAGACAGAGCGAGAGAGGGAGAGAGAGAAAGGGAGAGGGAATCAGAGTAAGCTTCTCCTCCTCCTCCTCCTCCTCCTCCTCCTCCTCCTCTTCTTCCTGCTCCTCCTAAGTCGCAATTTAGCACAATGAGCCTTCTTGAAAATCCATAAAACTTCTGCTTTACGGCGCCTCGTTACGGAGACACCCTTGTGTGTAAATATCTTCCCAGGACCGTATTTACTGCGTCCTGCGCCCTCCTCTCCCTCCTCTTGTTCTCCTCCTCTTCCTCTTGTTCTTCTCTTCTCTTCCTAGTCTCTGTGTTCTCCTCCTCTTCCTCTTGTTCTTGTTCTTCTCTTCTCTTCCTAGTCTCTCTGCTTCCCTTCCTCTTCTTCTTCTTCCTCTTCCTCCTCTTGTTCTCCTCCTCTTCCTCTTGTTCTTGTTCTTCTCTTCTCTTCCTAGTCTCTCTGTTTCCCTTCCTCTTCTTCTTCCTCTTCCTCCTCTTGTTCTCCTCCTCTTCCTCTTGTTCTTGTTCTTCTCTTCTCTTCCAAGTCTCTCTGTTTCCCTTCCCCATCTTCTTCCTCTTCCTCCTCTTGTTCTCCTCCTCTTCCTCTTGTTCTTGTTCATCTCTTCCTAGTCTCTCTGTTTCCCTTCCTCTTCTTCTTCCTCTTCCTCCTCTTGTTCTCCTCCTCTTCCTCTTGTTCTTGTTCTTCTCTTCTCTTCCTAGTCTCTCTGTTTCCCTTCCTCTTCTTCTTCCTCTTCCTCCTCTTGTTCTCCTCCTCTTCCTCTTGTTCTTGTTCTTCTCTTCTCTTCCTAGTCTCTCTGTTTCCCTTCCTCTTCTTCTTCCTCTTCCTCCTCTTGTTCTCCTCCTCTTCCTCTTGTTCTTGTTCTTCTCTTCTCTTCCTAGTCTCTCTGTTTCCCTTCCTCTTCTTCTTCCTCTTCCTCCTCTTGTTCTCCTCCTCTTCCTCTTGTTCTTGTTCTTCTCTTCTCTTCCTAGACTCTGTTTCCTTCTCTTCTTCTTCCTCTTCCTCCTCTTGTTCTCCTCTTCCTCTTGTTCTTGTTCTTCTCTTCTCTTCCTAGTCTCTCTGTTTCCCTTCCTCTTCTTCTTCCTCTTCCTCCTCTTGTTCTCCTCCTCTTCCTCTTGTTCTTGTTCTCCTCTTCTCTTCCTATTCTCTCTGCTTCCCTTCCTCTTCTTCTTCCTCTTCCTCCTCCTCTTCCTCTTGTTCTTGTTCTTCTCTTCTCTTCCTAGTCTCTCTGTTTCCCTTCCTCTTTTTCTTCCTCTTCCTTCTCTTGTTCTCCTCCTCTTCCTCTTGTTCTTGTTCTTCTCTTCTCTTCCTAGTCTCTCTGTTTCCCTTCCTCTTCTTCTTCCGCTTCCTCCTCTTGTTCTCCTCCTCTTCCTCTTGTTCTTGTTCTTCTCTTCTCTTCCTAGTCTCTCTGTTTCCCTTCCTCTTCTTCTTCCTCTTCCTCCTCTTGTTCTCCTCCTCTTCCTCTTGTTCTTGTTCTTCTCTTCTCTTCCAAGTCTCTCTGTTTCCCTTCCCCTTCTTCTTCCTCTTCCTCCTCTTGTTCTCCTCCTCTTCCTCTTGTTCTTGTTCTTCTCTCTCCCTATCCTTCTCTTATCTTCCTCGTCTCTCTGTTTCCCTTCCTCTTCTTCTTCCTCTTCCTACTCTTGTTCTCCTCTTCTTCTTCTTCTCTCTCCCTATTATTCTCTTTTCTAGTCTTCTCTCGCCCTCTCTGTTTCTCTTCCTCTTCTTCTTCCTCTCTTTTGCTCTTCTTCGTCTTCCTTCTCTCTCTTCTTCATCCAGTTCCTTCTGTCTCTCTTTCGTTCTCTTCCTCTTCCTTATCTTCCTCTTCTCTCTACCCTTCTCTCGCTCTCTCCTCCTCTTCCTCTCTGCTTTCTCTATCTCTTGTTCCTCTTCTCTATCTCCTCATTATTCTGTTTCTTATGTTCATGTTAGTTTTCACCCTCTTGTTCTTGTTCTTTATTTTTCTTGTTTTTTGTTTGTTCTCATTGATGTTATTTTGGTGTTCTTTCGTCTCCTTTTCTTCCTCCTGTTTATCTTGTTCTTCCTCCTCTTCTTCTTCCTCCTCCTCTTCCTCCTGTTCATCTTAGTGTTCTAATCCTGTTTAACTCAAGTCTCCGTCTTCCTCCTCCTCCTCCTCCTCCTCCTCTTCCTGTTCATTCTGGTCATCTTCCTCCTCCTCCTCCTCCTCTTCCTGTTCATTCTGGTCATCTTCCTCCTCCTCCTCCTCTTCCTGTTCCTGTTCATTCTGGTCATCTTCTTCCTCCTCCTCCTCCTCCTCCTCCTCCTCCTCTTTCATATTTCAGTGACTTGTCCATTGTATTTTCTTCTACTTTCTTCGTCTGGCTTCTGTTTCTTTATTTTCTCCTCATTCTTGTCTTCCTTTTCTCCTCTTCTTCCATTTTCTTCTTCCAGTTCTTCTTCTTGTTCGAGTTGTCTTGGAGTTTTGTTTATTTTTCCTCATTTTTTGTGTGTTTCCCTTTTTCTTCTTTTCGTTAAATCTTTTCCTCATTTTCTTCCGTCTTCGAAATTTTTATTTTTATTTTATTATTTTAATTTTCTTGACCTGATTTATTTTTCTTTCTTCCCATTTATTTCCTTCTTTTTCACTTATTGTCTTCTTTTGCTTTTTATCTCTTCGCTTCTTCCTTTGTTTCTTCTCTTCCTCTTTTCTTCGCTTCTTTGTTTCTTTTCTTCTTTTCGTTTTTCTCTTCTTCGTTTCTTCTCTTCTTGTCTTCTTTCTCTTTAATATCTTCGTTTCTTCTTTTTCTTTTCTTCTATTCGTTTTTCTCTTCTTCGTTTCTTCTCTTCTTTTATCTCTTCGTTTCTTCCCTTCCTTCCTTCTATCTCTCCTTCATTCATTGTTATTCTTTCTCTTCTTTGTTATTTCTATCAGCTATCTTTTTATCTTTCTATTCCTCCTTTGTTATTTTTTCTCCTCCTCGTCCTTCTACTTCCCCTTTATTCCCTCTCTCTCTCTCTCTTCTTCATCCTGTTTCTCTTCTCTCTATTTCTTCTCTTTCGTCTTTCTCTCACTCACTCTCTCTCTCTCTCTTCCTCGTCTTTCTGCTTACAATTTCTTTTATTTTCATCTTGTACTGTCGCCTTTCTCCTTCTCCTTCCTCTCCCTCTCCCTCTCTCTCTCTCTCTCTCTCTCTCTCTCTCTCTCTCTCTTAACCCTTCTCCCTCTGCATAATTACACCATTCGTATTTCGTTGTACTTTACGTCTATATTTATTCCTCCTTCTCCTTCTCCTCCTCCTTCTCCTTCCCCTCTTCTTCCTTCCTTCCTTCCTTCTTAACTCTCTTTCTTCTTCTTCTCGTCCTCTCTCTCCTCCTCCTCCTCCTCCTTCTCCACATCTTTGTCTGTATTTATATCTCTTTCTCCTCCTCCTCTTCTTCTTCTTCCCTCCTTTCTTCCTATCTTCTTAGTCCTCTTTCCTCTTCTTGTCCTCTTCCTCCTCCTCCTCCTCTTCCTCCACTTTCTGTTTCTCTATTCTCTTTGGGTTATGTGATGTCTGTGTGTGTGTGTGTGTGTGTGTGTGTGTGTGTGTGTGTGTGTGTGTGTGTGTGTGTGTGTGTGTGTGTGTGTGTGTGTGTGTGTGTGTGTGTGTGTGTGTGTGTGTGTGTGCGTGTGTGTGTGTGTGTGTGTGTACCTTAATTGGCATATTTAAATTATCGTTTGCGTGAATTAATCTCCAGTTCCCGGCGGTCACCAATCACCCCCCCTCCCCCCCTTCCCCCTCCCCCCTTTAGCTATCCCCTACCTCCTTTTCTCCCTAACCTCCCTTTATCCCTGTCCTTACCTATCCCCTATCCCCCTTTTTCTCTCATTTACCTCCCTCTTCCCCTCTCCTTCTTACCTATCCCCTACCCGAATTACCTTCCCTCCCTCTCCTCCCCTCCCCCTACCCATTTTCCATTTCCCTTGCCCCCATCTCCTTCCTCACTTGCCTTTCCCCTCCCTCCCTGACCCCCTATTTCCTCCCTTACCATTCTCTTCCCCTCCCAACCCTTACCTATTCCCTACTCACCTTTTCTCCCTACCTTCCCTTTACCGCCCCTTACCTTTCCCTTCCCCTCTCCCTCTTACCTATCCCCTACCTCCATTGCCTTTCCTCCCTCCCTTTACCCTTTCCTTTACCTTTCCTTACCTCACCCCTCCCTCATTATTTGTTCCCTTTCCCCAATAGCCCCCTTCCCCCTTGCATTTTCCCTCCCTGTCATTATCTCCCTTCCTTTCCCTTATCCCCCTATACCAGTACCTTCCTCCCTTACTCTCCCTTACCTTCCCCCCTTCCCCTCATTTCCAGCTCCCTTCACCCTTACATTTCCACTTACCTTCCTCCCCTCTCCCTTATTTTAGTCCCCCCATAGTCTCCCTTTCCTTCCTTAATCACCCTATCCCCTCAACCTCCCTTTCCTCTCCCTTCTCCCCCTTCCAACATCCTCCCCTCCCTCTCCCTTTCCTTCACCCTTCCTTCCTCACCCTATCCCCTCAACTTCCCTTCCCTCTCCCTTCTCTCCCCCCCCCTCTCCCCCTTCCAACATCCCCCCCCCCCCCCCGGCAGTTAATTAGCAATGAATACAGCGGACCTCTAACCAGCGTGAGTGTTCGCTAGCGTGCTACAGGGCGGCGCATAAACACTCGCCGTACTAGATGAAGGTATAACGTTGCTGCCTGGTACTATACAGGGTGGTGCATAAATCGTAATGACTAGCATACAGAGTGGTACAGAAATTATGATCTTGTCTCCACTCCGCTTCCCGGGTAGCCAGACCGTTACAGGATGGTGCATAAACAGACGCTGGGCTAGGTGAGGGTAACCCCGCTAGTGACATACAGGGTGAGGCATAAATTGTAAACAGTATCTAAGCCCCACGTGTAGACAGACTGTTCCAGGGTGATGCCTAAACAGGTGACATTTCTAGAACATACTATACAGAGTGGTCCATAAATTTTAACCTCGCCGCCTTCCCTTGGCCAGAGTGTTACAGGGTGTGGCATAAAGACACGCGTAACATTGCCAGTCTTATACAGAGTGGTGCATAAACTGTAACCTCGCCCCCCCCCCCCCCCCCGTGCAGCCAGCGTGTTACAGGGTGGTGCAGAAGCTTCCCGTCAGCGTTACAGCGTGCAGCATAATCTTGGCGCGAGTTAAATAAAGCCAGTGTTACAGCGTGGCGCATAATCTTACTTCACAAAAGAGAGAGAGAGAGAGAGAGAGAGAGAGAGAGAGAGAGAGAGAGAGAGAGAGAGAGAGAGAGAGAGAAGAGAGAGAGACCTTAAATTGAGCCCTTAATGAAGCCTTGTAGCATTAATAACGTGAGGTCTCTCTCTCTCTCTCTCTCTCTCTCTCTCTCTCTCTCTCTCTCTCTCTCTCTCTCTCTCTCTCTCTCTCTCTCTCTGTCTCTCTCTCTCTCTCTCTCTCTCTCTCTCTCTCTCTCTCTCTCTCTCTCTCTCTCTCTCTCTCTCTCTCTCTCTCTCTTCTCTCTCTCTCTATCTATCTAACACACACACACACACACACACACACACACACACACACACACACACACACACACACACACACACACACACACACACACACACACACACACACACCTTCACCAGCCAGTCTGTCACACTCGCCTGCAGACAACTTGTACCTAATCTTACGAACAATGACGGCGGGGAGAAAACAAAAAACAACATAACAGTAACCTTGATGATGGCAGACAACGTGAGACAGAACGCAAGTGAGGCGGGAGTGACGGCGAAACGAAGGGCGAGAACGTCACTATAGCATACAAGGTGAGAGATATAACGAATGAGAGACGGGAGGAGGAGGAGGAAGGGGAAAGGAAAGGGAGAGGGGAGGGGACCAGTGTAAAGGAGAAATGGGAGATAAGTACTTTACCTCCTAGTAACGGCGTATAGCGTAAGTTAGAAGTCAATGTAATTAGGATAAATGAGTGAGAAAGATGAGGAGGAGAAGGAGGAGGAGGACAAAGACGATGAGGAGAGTAATGAAAGAGAGGCAGAAGAAGAAGAAGGACAAGAACGAGGAGAGAGAGGAAGGAGATGAAGAAGATGAAGAAGAAGAAGAAGGACAAGAACGAGGAGAGAGAGGAAGGAGATGAAGAAGATAAGGAAGAAGAAGAAGGACAAGAACGAGGAGAGAGAGGAAGGAGATGAAGAAGATGAGGAAGAAGAAGACGAAAGGTAAAAGATAATATGTAAAAACACCTGTAAGTAGTGTAATGAAGGGCAAATATCATCAAAAAACAGGTGTGTAAAATCAGCGGAAGAAAGAAATATGTAAACCAGTTGCACGGAAAGGTAAATTAACTATATCATTAACACAAGAGCTCAGGTGTAGAAAAGCGAAGGTATGGCCAGGTAACGTGTGTGTGTGTGTGTGTGTGTGTGTGTGTGTGTGTGTGTGTGTGTGTGTGTGTGTGTGTGTGTGTGTGTGTGCGTTACGTCACC
>NC_066564.1:5993499-6005999 GCF_024679095.1 Eriocheir sinensis
CTTCACAGTCTAACCTTTGGCTCCTAAGTTCCTCCTCCTCCCTAACCCGCATCTGATCTTCGTTCGATTCCCTCCCACGCATGTATACTAGTTGAGTTGATGTAAGTGAAGTTTAGTTAATGTAAAAGAAGTTGAATTGATGTAAAAGAAGTTGAGTTGTATAAGAAGTTGCGTTGACGTCAAAGAAGTTAAGTTGATGTAAAAGAAGTTGCGTTGATGTAAAAGAAGTTGAGTTGATGTAAATGAAGTTGAGTTGATGTAAAAGAAGTTGAGTTGATGTAAAAGAAGATGAGTTGATGTAAATGAAGTTGAGTTGATGTAAATGAAGTTGAGTTGTAAAAGAAATTGAATTGATGTAAAAGAAGTTGAGCTGATGTAAAAGAAGTTGAGTTGATGTAAATGAAGTTGAGTTGATGTAAATGAAGTTGAGTTGATGTAAATGAAGTTGAGTTGATGAAAATGAAGTTGAGTTGATGTAAAAGAAGTTGAGTTGATGTAAATGAAGTACAGTTGATGAAAATGAAGTACAGTTGATGAAAATGAAGTTCAGTCGATGTAAAAGAAGTTGAGTTGATGTAAATGAAGTTGAGTTGATGGAATAAGGCTCTATCTGTCTATCTATATATCTTTCTATTCAAGTGAGTAACCAGCGAATGGACCTCGAAATACTTTATCTAATAGTTCAATAAATGGGTGAGTGAAAGGCTCTGTCTCTCTATCTATATATCATTCTATTCATCAAGTGAGTAACCAGATAATGCACCTCGAAATACTTCATCTAATTGTTCAGTAAATGGATGAATAAAATGCTCAATCTGTCCATTTACTTATCTTTCTATTCATCAGGTGAGTAACCCAAAAATCCACCTAACAGTTAAGTAAATGGGTGAGTATAAGGCTCTTCTATCTATCTCTATATATATCTTTCTATTCATCAAGTGAGTAACCCAAAAATCCACCTAACAGTTCAATAAATGGGTGAATATAAGGCTCTTCTATCTGTCTCTCTATATATCTTTCTATTCATCAAGTGAGTAACCCGCTAGTGGACCTCGAGATACTTTACCTAACAGTTCAGCTAAAAGGAAAACATGTATGCAAGAAAAGAAAACAAATTACTTGAACCGCAAACAAATGCACGACCTTAAAAAAAATAAAAATAAAATAGAAAAAATAAGTTAAAGAAGTAAAAATATGATATATCGCCCACAAAAACACGCCACAACAACAGCAACAATACTAATAACAATAATAATAATGATGATTGTAGTAATAATAATAATTGTAATAGTAATAATGAAGCAGCCGTGACGCATCAGAGCAGCGCCATATTAATTACAACGGACATTAATTACGCTCCATTACGCCAATATTACGAGTACGGCTTTGTTATATATATTTTTTTTTTGCCCGGTAACAGGAATAAAACGTGTAAAAAAGGGAAAAAAAAGACAGAAAAAAAGATGAGCAAATAAGAAGAGGGAAAAATTAAACAAATGAAAATGGGTAAAAAAATAAAAAAAATAAAAATTAAAGGAAAAAATAAGCAAATAATGATAGGGAAAAAAATAAACAAATTAAAATGAGAAAAAAATAAACAAGTAAAAATAGGGAAATAGAAAAACAAATAAAAGATGAGGAATAAAATAAAATAAAGATAAGAAATAATGATTGCAAGAGTTTTTTTTTACCCGGCAACAGGAATAGAACGAGTGAAATAAGGAATAAAAAGACAGAAAAAAAAATGAACAAATAAAAAAAGACGGGAAAAATAAAAATAAAAAGATAATGAAGATAAAATAAAATAAAGATTGCGAGGAAATAAAATAGAAAACAAACCTACATGAAAAAGAGAAATAATGTTAATAAAAAAAGACATGGAAACGGGAAAAAAAAGAACAATAAATGAAAGACGGAAAAAGATATAAAAAATAGATAAAAAATAGAGATTGAAAGAAAAAAACATAAAACAAACCTACATAAAAAGAGAAATAATGATAACAAAAGAGACAAGGAAACGAAAACAAACAAAAAGAATAACAAATGAAAGACGGAAAACAAAACAAAAATAATAGATAAAAAAATAGAGATTAAAAGAAAAAAACATAAAACAAACCTACATAAAAAGAAAAATAATGATAACAAAAGAGAGAAGGAAACGAAAACAAACAAAAAGAATAACAAATGAAAGACGGAAAACAAAACAAAAATATTAAAGATAAAAAAAATAGAGATTGAAAGAAAAAAACATAAAACAAACATACATAAAAAGAAAAATAATGATGATAAAAAGAGAAGAGGAAGCAAAAACATACAAAAAAAAAAGAATACTAAACAAGAGAAACAAGGCTTACAAATTACTACTGTATATTAACTAAATACAAATAATCAAGGCACTTCCGAATTTATATTAGCGAATAATTCTTCTCCTTCCGAACACGTAACAAAAATGCGAAGAAAAAAAAAGACGTAAAAAAGACGGATTTCCTTAACAGCAAAAGCGTGGGAAAATGTGTGTGTGTGTGTGTGTGTGTGTGTGTGTGTGTGTGTGTGTGTGTGTGTGTGTGGTTGTTTACCGACACCTTTACATAACGAACTACCAGGTTATCCTGTTTTTTTTTTTTTATACATGTTGTGGTCTTGTAATTATTTCTGTATATAACCTTCTCACAGGGATACACACTCCTTTATTTATTTTATTTTTCATTATTTTCATTTTACTTTATTTTTTTATCTTATCTTATCTTATTTTATTTCATTTTATTTGATTGATTGATTCGTATTCAATTTTTTTCATTTTCTTTCTTTCCTTTTTTGGTGTGTGTGTGTGTGTGTGTGTGTGAGAGAGAGAGAGGCAGCGGCTCGGCGCTTCCTCCTCCCACTTGAAGCAATAATTCTTCCTCACTTAACAGGACTCAAATCATTCTCTTCCTGTCCAGATTTCTCGACCGGCGATGAGACGTTGATACTCCCGAGCGCTATTTTTCTCTCCTTTCTCTTTTTTTCTCTCATTTTTTTCTTGGCGCCGGGAAGGAAGGGAAGGAACGGAAGGGATATTTTGCGGTTTGCTCCACTCTGTTATTTGTCCTTTAGTTCTCTCCGTCTCTTTCGCTTCCCTAATGTCTGAATCACCTGAAATTTTGTCAAGGAATATTTTAAGGCCTTTGCTTTTTACTTTATTCCGTTATTTATGTTTTTGCTATCTTAGGAGCTTATGTAAATGGATAAATATATAAGGATTTATCAGTAAGTCTATCTATCTATCTATCTATCTATCTATGTATCTATCTATGTATGTATCTATCTATCTATCTATCTTTCTATCTATCTATCTACATTCTAAATGGTTCATAATATCATGTTTTCGTGTAATTATTGAGGTAAAAAATTAAGAAGATAACGAAGAGGAAAAGAAGGAGAGAGAGAGAGAGAGAGAGAGAGAGAGAGAGAGAGAGAGAGAGAGAGAGAGAGAGAGAGAGAGAGAGAGAGAGTAAAAAAGACTTATTATAAAAGAAGACAAAGAAGACGAAAACAGGGAAGAAATAAAGAGGAAAATAAAGATGAGGGGAAAAGAAGAAAAAGACGAACTCACCAGAGATAAAAAAAAAAACCTGTAAACTGAAAAGACAAACAAGAAACAAAAGAAGACAAGGAGGAGACAAAGACAATACGGGAGGCGTCACACGGCTCACAACACTCACCCAACACCTGCCTGCGCCAATCACTGCCACCGCCGCGCCAGGTAACACTTCCTTCACTCACCTGTAGAGGAAAAAGGTGAATAAAATATAGTTGTTAGGTGTGACGGTTTTGCTGATTCACTAAATTGTCTTCTAATGGTGAGGAAAAAATTAAAAATGTTGGGAAAAGGATAAATATGAGAAAAATATATCAGAGAGGAAAATATAGTTGTTAAGTTTGACGAATTTGCTGTCTCGCTAAATTTTCTTCTTTCTAAGGTGAGGAAAAATATATGTGCTTGAAGAATATAAGAGGAGGAGAATAAAGAAGCTGAAGAAAAAATATCAAAGAAAATATAGTTGTTAAATTTGACGGGTTTGCTGGCTCGCTAAATTTTCTTCTTCCAAAGGTGAGGAAAAATATATGTGCTTGAAGAATATAAGAAGAGGAAGAAAATATATACCGTATGTGGAAGAAAGAAGAAAATATCAGAAGAAAATATAGTTAGTTCTTTTTTAAGCGTGAAGGAAAAAATGCATTTTAAGAATATGAGAACAAGAAGAAATGTCAGTGGAAGAAAATAAATCTGTGGAAAATATGAAAACAAGGGAAAAAATACAGAAATGGAAGAAAAAAAAATATCAGGGTAGAAAATGTAAAAAAGAAGAAATATAAAAGAAAGAAAAAATATCAGGAGGAAAATATAAGAGGAAGAAAATAAGAGGAAGAAAAGAATATCAGAGTGGAAAATATATGAAAAAGAAAAAAGAAAAAAGTAGAAAAATTGTGAGAAATATAAATGCAAAAAAAAAAAATAAGTGGGAAAAATATACGTCTGAAAAAAAAATGAAAAAGAAAACAAAAATATATAAGCGGAAAAAGAAAAAAATATATATATCATTACCACCCAAAATATGTCCGGCTTTTTCACAGTTAAGTTGCTTCGTCTATGTTTTAGGAAGGCGAGGAAAATAATGTGTGTGTGTGTGTGTGTGTGTGTGTGTGTGTGTGTGTGTGTGTGTGTGTGTGTGTGTGTGTGTGTGTGTGTGTGTGTGTGTAAATAGCAGAAAAGTCATTGTTATTACCCAAAATTGTTCTCCTCCTCCTCCTCCTCCTCCTCCTCCTCTTCCTCCTCCTCGTTTTTCATCTTGATTGTCCTCCTCTTACTTTCACTTTCATCACCTTCACCACCTCTACCACTCCATTTTTACCTCCTCCTCCTCCTCCTCCTCCTCCTCCTCCTCCTCCTTCTCACTCGGTCCTCACTCACCACTCCTTTTCTTCCTCCTCCTCCTTCTCCTTCTCCTCCTCCTCCTCATCATCCCCCATCACCTCCTCCTCCTCCTCGTCGTCGCTGGCCGGAAATTAATCTCTCATAATGGTCGCAATTGCCCGTGTATGCACTATCTCACTCCGCTTGTAGGTGTGACTCTTCAATTTCCAAAGCAATTTCCTTCGAGTCTATCATTAATTCAAAATACATCAGAGGAGGGAGAGGAAGAGGAGGAGGAGGAGGAAGGAGGAAGGAGGAGGAGGAAGGGAAAGAAGAAGCAGTAGTAGTGAGAAGGAATGTGTGGTAGTAGTAGTAGTAGTAGTAGTAGTAGTAGTAGTAGAGGTGGTAGTGTAGTGGGAGGAAGATAATAATTTGGAGAACACACACACACACACACACACACACACACACACACACCACAACAACCACTATCCATCTCCGCAGCCAGCCAGTCAGCCAGTCAGTCAGTCAGGGCAAGGAAAAGTTATAGACAGACGACGCCAAGTAGTAGTAGTAGTAGTAGTGGTAGTAGAAGTAGTAGTAGTAGTTATAGTGGCAGGCGGTGTGTAAGTTCCTTTATCACTGGTCACGTGTTCGATTCCCTCTGGGCGGCGGTCAAATTAGAACTCGGCGCATAGAGTAGAGTAGCGAGGGACACTTTAGCGGACATTGCGGTGGTGGATGTGGCGGCGGTGACGGTGGTGGTGGTGGTGGTGGGGCGCGGAGAAAGGTCTGAGGGAGAGAGGGACGAGAGACAAAGAGACAGGGAAAGAGACAGAGAGGAGACAGATAGAGGAAAAAAAATAGGAAAAATCACCTCAAACTTCATAAAACAAAGAAGAGAAGCCGCAAAACAAGATAGACAGATAAATAACAAAGATAGCAACAGGGATAGGGAAAGAGAGGGACGGGAGATGAGAGACAGATAGAAAGATAACAGAGAAATGAAAAACAGAGACAGAGAGTAAGAGAAGGAAAATAATGATAAACAAATAATAATAGAAATAACAATAATAATAGTGTGTGAGGGAGAGAGAGGAATGAGAGATGAGAGACAGAGACAGAGAGTAAGAGAAGGAAAAATAATAATAGAAATAATAAGAAATAATAATAGAAATAATATTGTGTACAGGAGTGAGGGAAAGAGAGGAATGAGAGACAGAGATAGAGAGTAAGAGAAGGAAAATTAATAATAGAAATAATAAGAAATAATAATAGAAATAATATTGTGTACAGGAGTGAGGGAAAGAGAGGAATGGGAGACGAGAGACAGAGACAGAGAATAAGGGAAAGAAAAATAGCCAACTCAAACTCAAAAGTGAAGAAACACGTATAATAAATGAATAAATAAACAAACAAATGACAATAATAATAAGCAAAACCTATGGACAGTGTGACAAGTTTAGGTATATACTTATAATGAGCGAAACAGGAGCGACGGTACAAGCGCTTCATTCCTAACTATAGCCGCGGTGTTACGATAACTGGCGGGAATAATCCTTCAAGGAGTGACCCTCGGACTTGGTATCATTGCTTGGGTGATGGTACTGCGCGCTCACTGGCCAATTCTTAACTTTTACCGTGCATGAAATTTGCCGCGGGTTAGTTCTAGTAAACAACAGGCCAATGAGTATAGCGCAGAATCGTCACCTAAGGAAAGATGCCAATATCGCGAGTCCCCTCCCCGCCAGCTTTCGTGATATCGAGTATAGTTTCACCCGCCCTCTGATAACGCAGGTGCGGGTGAAAAGCGGGGGAGGAGAGAGTAAGGAGGGAAGGGGGTAGGAGGAAGGGAAGGAAGGGAAAGGAAAATGGGGGAGGAGAGAGTAAGGAGGGAAGGGGGGCAGGGGGAAGGGAAGGAAGGGGAAGGAAAATGGGGGGAGGAGAGAGTAAGGAGGGAGGGGGGCAGGGGGTAAGGAAGGAAGGGGAAGGAAAATGAGGGGAGAAGAGAGAGGGAGTAAGGAGGGAAGAGGGTTGGAAAAGGAAGGTAGGAGGTATTGCTTCATTCTCTCTCTCCATCTCTCTCTGTTTCTATCATTCTCTCTCTCTTCCTCCTTCTCCTCCTCCTCCTCTCCTTTCCTCTTCTTCCTCTCCGTTACTCTCAGAAATCATAAGTACTCGTTTCCAAGCCCTTGTTTCCTTGTTTGCTGTCATAGTTGTGATAGTAATAATTATAAAAAGTTGCAAACAATAAGTACCTGATTTGCTTGTGCTGAAAAGTGACGAGAACATAAGAGTTACGAAGGAAAATATCAGAGAAGCGGAAGAAGAGAGGAGGAGAAGAGAAGAAGAGAAGGAAGATGATGATGAGGAGGAGGAGGAGGACATAACTAGCAACACCACAACCACCACCACCAACAACAACATCAACAGCAACAAGAAAAAGAAAGAAGAGGAAAAAGAGGAACCCTAAAATCTTCACGCAGGTGTGCAATCACTAATGAGTCGTTGCCAGGTGTATCAAATGTCAGGTGTGAGTCAAGAGTGAGTCAGCTTGTAAGTGTTGCCGAAATGGAAAGAATAAATAAAATAAAATAAATCTCACACGAAAAAATCAGAGGAAAAACACTCAAAAAGGCGACCAATAAAAGGACGTGAGAGAAAGAAAGAAAGAAAGAAAGAAAACAAGAATCCTATGCGACGTAATTATAAAATGACACGAGAGAAAGAAAGAAAAGAAGAAAAAAAGAAAGAGAGAATCCCACATAAACCAAAAAGACGAAAGAGAAAAAGACGATAAAAGACGGAGAAAGAAAGAAAGAAAAACGAAAAATGACGAAAAGAGAAAAGACGAAAGATAAAAAAGACAAAAAAAAACAAGAGAAAATACGAAAAAAAAAAGACGAAAAAAGACGAAAAGGGAAAATACGAAAGAGAAAAAAACGAAAAAGTACGAAAAGAGAAAAAAAAAACAGAAAACAACAACAAAAAACTTACGCCACGCCAAAAGCTATTGAGGCAACGCGCGGAAAACTTACTGACAACTCTGCAACTATTAGAGAGAGAGAGAGAGAGAGAGAGAGAGAGAGAGAGAGAGAGAGAGAGAGAGAGAGAGAGAGAGAGAGGGTAAAAGGTAAAAAGTGTTGTTGTTTTTGTTGTTGTTGTTGTTGGGGAGGAGAGATTACAGGTGGCAGGAGGAGAGTAATCGCCGGTAAAAGAGGAGGAGGAGGAGGAGGAGGAGGAGGAGATAAATGTGAGGAATAGGAGGAGGAGGAAGAAGAAATGAGGAGAAGGAAAAGTAAGAGAAAGAAGATGAAGAATAAGTGGAGAAACAATGAGAGGAAGAAAGAGAAGAGGAGGAGGAGGAGGAGGAGGAGGAGGAGGCAGAAACAGAGGAGTAGCAGGAGGAGGCTGTGTGTGTATGTATGTATGTATGTATGTGCGTGTGATAGCCACGAACACCTAAAAAACGTACATAAGGACACACACACACACACACACACACACACACACACACACACACACACACATTCCCTTCCTCCCACCCTCCCTGTCTCTCTCACTCTTTCCCTCCCTCCCATGTTTTGCTTCTCTCTCCCTGTCTCCCTCCCTCCCTCCGCCATCAAACCTGACAATTCTTCCTTCACCACAAAATTGAAAAGTAGTAACACAAAGGCTTCTCTCTAAATAAACAAATATGCAATTCGGGGCTCGCATTTCCCGCTACTAAATGTATGGATGTAGGTGTGTTTGTCTGTCTGTCTGTCTGTATGTATGTATGTATGTATGTATCTGTTTTATCTATCTGTGTTTCTGTTGGTCTGTCTGTCTATATGTCTATTTGTCACTGTCTTTCTGTCTATCTGTCTGCCTATGTGTTTCTCTGACTGTCTGTTAGTCTGTGTTTATCCGTTTGTCTGTATCTGTCTCTCTGTCTGGTTATGTCCGTCTGTCTGTATGTGTGTATAGATGAACTTACATATAGGAGCTTCACCACACCTTAAGCCTCTTCAAAAGTATAAATGAATGAATGAACGCAACAACAGACAAAGAAAAGGTGGGTGGATTTATAACCTTTGTCAACATTGTAGATAGTCGAAGGTTTGGCGTATATCGCAGAAATGGCACACGTCGCAATGGGGGGAGGAGGGGAGAGGGGGAGAGATGGGACGGAAGAGGAAGGGTGTGTGATATGGGGTTAGCAGGGGTGATGGGGTAGGTGATAAAATTGGGGGGTCGGGCAGGTAGGAGGAAGGGAAGAGGGGGTGAGAGGGGATTGGCAGGGGTGATGGGGGCAGGTGATAGGATTGAAAAGGGGAATTTGGACAGGTATGAGGAACGGGGAAGGAAGGGAGCAAGGTAAGGGTGGGGAAGACGGAAGGAGGGAGGGGGGAATGGTAAGGGGAGGGGGGTTAGAAAGAGTGATAGGGAGCCAGGTAATTGGATTGGGGAGGTGGGAAGGGAGGAGAAAGGAGGAAGAATGGAGGGGGAGGAAGGTAAGGGTGGGGAAGGAGGGAGGGAGAAAAGGAAAAGGGGAATTGGGGTTAGTAGAAAGTGAAAGGGGTAACAGGTGATAGGATTGGGGAGTTGGGAATGTAAGGGGAAGGGGAAAGAAGGGAGGGAGGAAGATAAGGGTGGGAAGAAAGAGAAAGGGAGGGAGGAAAGGTAAGGGAGGGAGGGTCAATAGAGAGTGAAAGGGGGAATAGGTGATTGGGTTGGGGAATTGGAAAGGGAGGAGAAAGGGGAAGAAGGGAAGGAGGGGGAAGGTAAGGGCAGGGGAAGAAGGAGGGAGGAGGAGGAAAGGAAAGGGGAGTGGGGTTAGTAGAAAGTGAAAAGGGGAACAGGTCATAGGGTTGGGGAGATTGGACGGTAAGAGGAACAGGGAAGGAGGAGAGAGAAAAGGTAAGAGAGGAGGAGGGAGGTACGGAGGGAAGGTAAGGGGGAGAGAGAGGGAGTTTGAGTGCCCCGTGAAAATGTACAAGAGAGCACCAGTGAAAAATGAACAAAATGTAAGTTTAACCATTTATTTCCATGATTGACCCTCACATCCTGGCCTTGGGGGGGGGGGGAGAGAGGAGGAAGGAAAAGGGGGAGAAGGAGAGGGAGTAAGGAGGGAAGGGAGCCAAGGGGGAGGGAAGGAAGGGGAAGGAAAATGGGGGAAGGAGAGGGCGTAAGGGGGAAGGGGGTAGGGGGAGGAAAAGGAAGGAGGAGTAAGGAGGGAAGGGGGGCAGGGGGAAGGGAAGGAAGGGGAAGGAAAATGGGAGGAGGAGAGAGAGTAAGGAGGGAAGGGGGGCAGGGGGAAGGGAAGGAAGGGGAAGGAAAATGGGAGGAGGAGAGAGAGAGTAAGGAGGAAGGGGGTAGGATAAGGAGGGTAGGAGGTATTGCTTCATTCCCTCTCTCCATCTCTCTCTATCTCTATCATTCTCTCTCTCTTCCTCCTCCTCCTCCTCCTCTCCTTTCCTCTTCTTCCTCTCCCTCTGTTATTCTCAGCTTCTCTTCGCGTCCTTGCTTCCTTCCTTCCCCTTCCTTTACATACTCCTCAATTATGTTCATTTGCCTGCTTTACTACCTCTCTCTCTCTCTCTCTCTCTCTCTCTCTCTCTCATATCTCTCCTCACAAGTCTATCATCTCACATTCCTCATCCCCTTCTTCTCTCTCTACCGCCTCCCTCCCTCCCCTTCTACCTCCTCTCCCTCCGTCCCTCCCTCCCTCCACGTCAATTGGGGGTTGCCTTCTGGTCTCTCCCTCGGGCCGGCGCGGGACACAAAAATAATCACGGGATAAAAGGGACATTATATTCATTTTCTATTGACCGTACGTGGAGCTAACCGAGAGAGAGAGAGAGCGAGTGAGAGAGAGAGAGAGAGAGCACCAAACACCACTGATACCTTCTCTCTCTCTCTCTCTCTCTCTCTCTCTCTCTCTCTCTCTCTCTCTCTCTCTCTCTCTCTCTCTCTCTCTCTCTCAGTCTTCCCCAGTTCCGCTACCTTGTCCTACGTTAAGGGAAAGAAAGGCAGGAAGGAAGAGGAAGAGGAGGAGGAGGAGGAGGAGGAGGAGGAAGAAGAGGATGGTTGAGATAAGTAAGGAAAGAGAGGAGAGAAGGAAGAGGAGGAGGAAGAGGAGGAGGAGGAGGAGGAGGATGGTTGAGATAAGTAAGTCAAGCTAAGGGAAGTCAATTGTGCGGTCGGGGTTTAAGTACGTGCGGGCCGGGCCTTCTGAGCCAGCCCCAGCGATGCCTTGTGGCGGGGGATCGCTGCCGACGTGTTGAGAGCCGCGCCGATACTGTGTTGTGATCGGCCGCTCCGCTCGTCGGGCGCTCAAAGTTTTCACCGCCGCCACCGCCACCTCCACCCGCCGCCGCTTCCTCCGCCGCTGTCATACGCTTGCTAACTAAGTCTTACACGTTTTTTCTTTCTTTCCCTTTTTCTTTCTCTCTCTCTTAAGTCATTGATTGGTTGTTCTTCTTTCATCTTCAACACAAGGAGAGGTAACCGTACGTCATAGTAATTGTGTTTGCTCATTAAGGCAAGTTTAAAAAGTAGTCTATATGAACTTGGTATTGTTTTTCCTTGTTAAAGTTGTCATTGATTGCTTTCCTTGTTTATTATTTTACATTAAAGCGCTCCTTGCTTATTTTTTCTCTCTCCTTCTCTCTCTTTATCTATCAGGTTTAAACTCACATCCTCATATTTTTTCTTTCCTTCTTTTTTTCTTTCCCTTTTTATCTCTCTCAAAACGCTCCTTACTCATATTTGCTCTTTTCCTTCTCTCTCTTTATCTCTATCTCTCTTAAACCATCACCACCACCTCGACTTACACATCCTTATATTTTTTCTTTCCTTCTTTTTTTCTTTTTCTTTTTATCTCTCTCAAAACGCTCCTTACTCATTTTATTTTCTCTCTCCTTCTCTCTTTTTATCTATATCTCTCTTCAATCACCACTACAACCTCCACTCACTTATATATTTTTCTTTCTTTCTTTTCTTCATTCTTTCTATCTCTCTCAAAACGTTCCTTCCTTATATTTTCTCTTTTACTTCTCTCTCTCTTTATCTCTATCTATCTTAAACCATCACCACCACCTCCACTCACGCGTACATATATATCTTTTCTCTCATTCTTTGTCTTTCTCTCTCATGAAAAAAAAATCCTTCCAGGTTTTTGCTTTTTTTTCATTATTTCACGCGACTATTAATAATTTGAAGGCCTAAAATTTTAAAACCTTATTTCGTTGGTGATCCAGTATCCAGCAATTAGTTAAAATGTAAAGAAAAAACACTAAAATTACTCTTTAAAAAAAAGCTTTAATATTACTCTACAAATCTTATTCCCCTGATTTAGGTCTTTCCTTGATGGCCTTGTGTTCCAGAGTCCAGTCAGTTAATCGGTTAAAATGTAAAGAAACAAAATATCGGTTCAAAAGTTAAAAAAAATATATATATCGGTTCAAAAGTAAAAAATATAATATAACATCGGTTCAGAGGTAAAAAAAATTAAAATATCGGTTCAAAATTCATAAGTAAAAAAAAAATATATCAATTCAAAGGAAAAAAATATCGGTTCAGAAGTAAAAAAAAAATCGTTTCAAAAGTTAAAAAAATATAA
>NC_066564.1:6013499-6093499 GCF_024679095.1 Eriocheir sinensis
TACTCTCGAGTTTTGAAAGTCATGTTACAGTTGTGCAACCACTGTTTGATCAAATGATGCAAACAAAATATGGTGATCTTATGCAACAGATGAGCTGGGTAGAGAAACATGAATATTTATTACATGAACCGACGTGAGTTTGCTGGGCGACGGAGGCATTAGACTCCCTACGCACCCACCCCGCTAACAACCAATCAGCAGCGTCTCAATGTACTACCACGGATAGAAGCTAAGGAATGGAGTGGACCAAGTAGTAGTAGTAGTAGTAGTAGTAGTAGTAGTAGTAGTAGTAGACGACAAAACCATCAGCAGCAGCAGTAGTGGTAAGACAAGACAACAACACAACAAGACAACAGCACTAACACGAGACCCTTCCCTCAACATCTGCCGCTTGCCACCCCTCTCCACCCCATCCCTTCCCTCCCTCCCACGCTCTCCCCCACCTTACCTCCCCTCCACCCCCCCACACGCTCTCACCCTCCATCCCTTCCCTCACTCCCTCCCTCCCTCCCCCCCGGCGTGGTGTCATTACAGGTAACACGGCCCCGACACCTCGCGCGGGAATTCAAGACTAGGGAGGAAGCGCCGCTGCTCCGCTTACACGCCGCCGCCGCTCCCCGCGCATTCTTGGCCTAATTTACGAAGCTGTTCATGTCTGGCCTTGTTTACTGACGCGTTCATGACAGGAATACTTACACGCGCTCAGGATGGGACTACTTACAGAACCCAATTAGTATGTCCTTATTTGCCTATGAGGTGATATCAAGGCTACTTACAATACCTAATTTGCGAGGTTGTTCATGTATTTACTGCATGTTCGAGTTACCAAGACAGCGAAAGGAAAAGAAGAAAAATCTATATCTGTACAAATCTTGGACATCATGCTCGTATATACCGTTTTTGTGGTAAGGAATTAAGGAAAATTGTCGCGAGTGTAAGGGTGAGCGTGTGACCGTCCCCCGCCCGAGACTGAATGACCGTCCGCCGCCCGAGACCGTTCCCCCGCCAGGCTCATCGGAGGCTGTGACAAACGTAACTTCTTATAATGAAAACCAGACATAACGACGCTCTTATTTCCCGGCCAGGTGGAGGAAACGTCTCTCTCTCTTGCATCCTTCGTCCTTCTTTCATTCCTTCCCTCTTTTTTTTCCTTTTTTTTCCTCCTTTCTTTCCTCCTCTTCAAACAATTATTTATCCCTTTCCGTGCCTCCTTCCGTCCTTCTCTCTCTCTCCCTCTCCCTCTCTCTTCTTACATCTTATTTACCTCAAACGAACCACCTTCACCTTCACCTGACCCTCCATCCCATCCCATCCCAAAAACATCTCTCTCTCCCACACACACAGACAGCCTCCCTCCCTCGCCTCCCCTGTCCTTCCCGCCGCACTCTACTATGTCTCTCCCTCCCTCCCTCTCTCTCTCCCTCCCTCTCTCTCCCTCCCGTCCTTCCAATGGCACTATAACTGTCCCATCCGGCCGTCACCCCAACATAACAAACCTTTTCTCAGGTCCCCGGCGGTCTGGGAGAATACGGCGAGGCACTAACTCGGCCCCCACACCGCACACAACTGTTGGATTAAGTAACTGGAGCCTTCGCTTTGCTCTGGCGGAAGGAGAAGAAGGAGGAGGAGGAGGAGGAAGGGGATGGAGGAAAGGAAAGATGGTTTATAAAAGGAGGAAATGATGGAGAAATGGAGTAGGGAGTAACGAAGATGAAATAAAGGAAGGGATGGAAAGGAATGGAAAGAAATGGAAGGGGAAGGAAAGAAGGGGGTTTAAAGAGGAGGAAATAATGGAGGGATGAAGGAGGGAATAACGAAGGAGCAATAAAGGAGTTAAAAGAAGAGATAAGAGGATTAAAAGTGTGTGTGTGTGTGTGTGTGTGTGTGTGTGTGTGTGTGTGTGTGGAACCCCTAAACCTCACGAATCGCAAACACACAATAAACTTCACAAATAAGACAAAAAATAAACGTTTGAACTTGACACACTAAAGTCGTCCCCGAAAACGCCGCTTCACTTGTCAACATCCCCTCTGAAGCTTTTTTTTTTTTTTTTTTTTTTTTACTCATTATCTGTATATTGCGGTGAGGTTTGTTCTCTCTCTCTCTCTCTCTCTCTGTCTATCTTTCTATCTATCTATCTTTCCTATTCAAATAACCAGTCTACCATCCACTCATCCAGTTTCTCACTCACCCACTCAGCCAGTCATCCACCCACTCGGCCAATCATTTACCTAGCCATTCACTCATCAAGCAACCAATCATCCATCTACTCAGTCAGTCAGCCATCTAGTCATCCACCCACTCAGTCAGCCAGTCAGTCAGCCAGCCAGATAACCAATCAGTCAGTCATCCACTCAGCCAGTCATGTAAACAATTATCCCCTATTCAATCAGCCAGTCAGTCATCCAATCATCCATACAGTCAGCCAGAGCATAGACAATCATTCAGTGCACAGTCATCCAATCACATCAACCAGTCATAGTCACCCACGCAGTCATCCAAACACACACTCAACCAATCACAGAATCATACAATCACACAATCAGCCAACACTTACAGAATCACTCACCCACATATTCATCCAGCCACACATTCATCCAGTCACACGGTCATCCAGTCACACAGTCATCCAGTCACATCAACCAGTCATAGTCACCCACGCAGTCATCCAAACACACACTCAACCAATCACAGAATCATACAATCACACAATCAGCCAACACTTACAGAATCACTCATCCACATATTCATCCAGCCACACATTCATCCAGTCACACGGTCATCCAGTCACACAGTCATCAAGTCACACAGTCATCCACACATCCTATCACCCACCGAGCAAGCCAGGCAGCCAATCAGCCTCTCAGCCACCCAGCCGCGGCGCCAACCAATCCCCTCCCTCCCCACATACCCACGCAGCCGCCGCAGCCAATCAGACACTCTCGGCGCCCCCGCCCTCACCTTCGTCTTCCGCACAGGTGTTCAACGCCCTCGTAAACCCCCACCAGTGTAAGGGATTTTTTTTTTTTTTGCGTTTCTTTTTATTTAGTTTCTGTGTGTGTGTGTGTGTGTGTGTGTGTGTGTGTGTGTTTCGGTCGTCTGAGTGTGATTTTGGAGCAACTGTGGTCATAGTAGTTGTGGTAGTAGTAGTAGTAGTAGTAGTAGTAATAATAATAATAATAATAATAATAATAATAATAATAATAATAATAATAATAATAATAATAATAATAATAATAATAATAATACCATATCTACAACTATAACCAGTAAAACCAACACTATTACATTTTTCTTTGCAAATCGTCTTATCATCGCACAAAGCCGCTAAACCACATTATGATAAGACTTCAATCCACGGACGATAGAATGAGCGTGTCGAGAAGAAAAAAGAACGCGAGGAGGAGGAGGAGGAGGAGAAGGGGATAGACAGAAGATGAATAAGATGGGAAAAAGCGGAATAAGAAAAACTAAAAGAATGACAAGAAGAAGAAGAAGAAGAGGAAAAATCACAATAAGAAAACGAAGAAACAAACAAACACAAAAGAAAATGATAAAAAGAAGACGAAGAAGACAAGGAAGCGGAGAAAGAGATGAGGGAATAAAGAGGAGGAGGAAGAGAGGATGGAGGAGGAGGAAAAAGAAGAAGAAGAGGAAAAGAGGAAGAGGAGGAAGAGAGGATGGAGGAGGAGGAGGAAGAAGAGGAGGAAGAGGCGAATTCAACTATCCTTATCATATCTAATTACACTTGTATTTATCCGTAAGGTAATTCTGCCCACGTGTCTTTTTTTTCCCCCGGGGGTCGTGTGTGCGTGCAGTCATCCAACCCAGGTGCTCACGGGCTGGAACAGGTATTCGGGGGTCCACAGGTAACCACAACAACACCTGACCCACGGCGCAATCCAGACAGGTGTGAACGTTAGTCATATGAAAGTTTTTCGCAGTCTCCTTTTTGTGTTTTTATTTTTTATTTTTTAGTATGTCACACAAAATATATTCTCACTTTATATATATGTGCTTCTTTTTTTATAGTTTTAAGTTTATGTCTGGTTTTTGTTTTGGAGTGAATTGTGTTTTTTTTGTTGTTGTTGTTATCTCTCTCTCTCTCTCTCTCTCTCTCGTTCTCTGTTAGTGTCATATTTTACTAAGACACAAAAACACAAAACACATTCTCACGTTATAAGATTTAAGTTCACGACCGATCTCCGTTTTAACGTTACTCGCATGTCTTTTATTCACTCTCCCTCTCCCTCTCACTCTCTCTCTTCTCTCGCTCTCTCTGCCGCGGCGAGTGTGATAAGTAAGGTCTTTTTGTGGTTTAATATTTTGTTGTCATCATACGGTCGGGCGCATTTCTAACGGCGGAGCAGGGAGAGTTTTCACAGCGGGGGGATAGAGGAGGGACAGTACGCGGGAGGGAAGGAGGGAAGGGAAGGAAGGAAGGGAGGGAATAGAGGGAAGGAAGGGAAGGAGGGAAGGAAGGGAGGAAGGGAGGGAAGGAAGGAAGGGAGGGACAGTACGCGGGAGGGAAGGAAGGAGGGAAGGGAGGGAAGGAAGGAAGGCCACGCGAGGGATTTAAGTTTGGCGAAGCGCGTCGGGCGATCCTTGTTTGTTTGGCGTGAGTGTTTTAGCGACGTGACAATGGCTTCATAATCTGCGGAGGCTGTTATCGTCTGGTTTGTTGGTGTTTTTGTTGTTATTTGTGTTGTGTGAGGGGGGGGTAGGGGGGGAGGGGGGAGATAAAGAGGCAAAGGAACAGAAGGGAATGGAAAGGAAGATAATGTGTGTGTGTGGGGGGGGAAGGGGTAGATAGAGAGGGAAAGGAAAAGAAGGGAATGGAAAGGAAGAGAATGGAAAGGAAAGAAAGGGAATGGAGAGAATAGAAGGGAAGAGAAGGAGGGAAAGAAAGAGAATGGAGGGTGAAGGAAGAGAAAGGAATGAGGAAAAGAGAATGGAAAGGAAGGAAAGGGAATGGAGAGAGTAGAAGGGAAGAGAAGGAGGGAAAGAAAGAGAATGGAAGGGAAAGAAAGAAAAGGTAATGAGGAAAAAGGAAGAAGGGAAGAAAAAAAAAAGGAGATAGGATGTGTGTGTGTGTGTGTGTGTGTGTGTGTGTGTTCAGCGTCGCGCGTCCATAATTTTAAGTCACTCCTTTTTTGCGCCTCTTTCCTTCCCCAAATGCCAAACCTAACCTGCGTCGTGGTATTTCTTAATTTGTATTTATAACTTCTTTTTTTATCTCTCCGCGTGTTTGTTCGTATGTCCCCCTCCCTCCCTCTCTCCCTCTCTCTCCCACTCTTCGTCTCCTTTCTCCTCTCTCAATCTGTCAGGGGATTAAGCTCTGCGCCTCGTGACTCTTGCTAGTTTGTGTGTTTTGCTTGTCATCGGCTTAACTTGTGCTCGGTAATTACTTGGCGGCAATGACTTCATGTGGCTGGGATCGAGGGTGCTGGTGCTGGTGTGTGTGTCTGTGTGCTTGGCGACGGTGTGATGTTTGGGGTCGAAGGAGTGAGTGAGTGAGTGGGTGGGTGGGTTAGTGTGACGCCGATGAGGAGGAAAAGAAGGAGGAGGAGAAAATAGAAAAAGATGAAAAGAAGATTGAGACCAAGAACAGACAAACGAACGGTGACAACTACGACGAAGAAGAAGAGGAAGGCGAAGAAGATGAAGGAAGAAGAGGAAGAGGAGGAGGAGGAGGAGGAGTAGGAGGGTACAGCGCAATGAAGAGACAACTCCGACCTAGGACAGAAAAACAAATGATGACAACTACAACGAGGAGGAGGAAGAGGAAGAGGAGGAGGAGGAAGAGGGAAAGAATGAGGCCGGCGCGGAGAAGGAAGACGAGAAGAAGGAAGAAGACGAGGAGTAAAAGTCAGCCCAGTAAAGAAACTGCGACTCGATGTCTCACTCGCGGAGGGAACCAGAATTAGCGGACCTCTTTTTTCCTCCTCTTTATCTTTCTTCCTTGACGCCGAACAAACGCCGCCACCAACCACTCGGACCTCTGCCATGACCCCAACCTCGACCTCCTTCCCCTCCTCCTCCTCCTTTCTCGTCCTCCTCCGCCGCCTGAACACCGCTAGTTTTGCGTCGTTTATTTCACCTCTCCACCGCCGCGGCATCCTCATCAACACCTTAGTAGCCTAGAATATCATCATCGTCACTGTCATCATCACCACCACCACCACAGTCATTAGCGCCTTCGTCCCCGCCGCCGCCGCCGTCCCTGTCTCCGTCCCGCCGCCGTCCCTGTCTCCGTCCCGCCGCCGCTGCCCGAGGAAAAGGATCCGGCGCCGGCGACAAATTCAGCGGGTTTTGGTGTGACACGGTAACCCGCGCGTCCCACTTCCCGCCAGACATTACGAGCGACGCAGGGCTGACGGCGAGGCGGCGGCAAAGGAAGGAGCGGGAGAGAGCGACATGTACAAGGACTGACGCCGACGAACCTGAAGTGTAAGACGGGATGGAGAAAAAGGAGGAAAGGAGAGCGACGTATGCACATGTGAGACTGGCGGCGAGGCGGAGGGACGGCGGCGGAGGAAGGAGCGGCAGAGAGCGACGTAGACGAGAACTGACGGCGAGCGACGAACTTGAAGTGTAAGAAGGGATGGAGAAAAAGGAAGAAAGGCGAGCGACGTATGCACATGTGAGGCTGACGGCGAGGCTGAAGAAGGTGAGGAAAGGAGAGAGGAAGAAGAGGAAGAGAGCGACATGGACGAGAACTGACGGCGAGCGACGAACTTGAAGTATAAGAAGAGGTGGAGGAAAGAGAGGACAGGAGAGCGGCGTAGGTACTCTTGCAATGCTGACGGCGAGGCTGAAGAAGGTGAGGAAAGGAAAGAGGGAGAGAGGGAGAACGCGAGGATGACAGCGGTGACCTTCAGGGAAAGAGGAAGGGAAGGAGGTAAGGAAGGGCGACATATATGGGTGACGGAAAGACAAAAAAGAGAAAGGGGCTGATGAACGACAACGACCTCTGGGTTAAAAATAAAATGAGAGGGTGAAAAATGAAGAGCCGGGTGAAGGGATGATGATACGCCGAAAAAGGTGAAGAGAACGGCGCAGAGAAAGAGGCGACGATGCAGATGGGAAGAAGAGAAAGGGGCACAAGAACAACATGGACCTCCGGGTTAAAAATAAAATGAGAAAGGGGAAAAAAGGAAGAACCAACGAAGAGGACGGAAGGGAAAGGGGCAGAGCACGGAGACGATGCTGGCGGCGAAGAGCGATGCATATGGGTGTCGGAAAAAAAAAAAAGGGAAAGGGAAATAGAAAGGGAAGGGAAAGAGAAATGAGAAAGGGGACATGAAGAGCCAAATGAGACGGTGATATGGCGAAGAGACCGGAAGGGAAAGAGGCAGAGAAGGGAGACGATGCTGACGGCGAAGCTAACGTATAGTCGAGGGAAAGGGAGGGCGGAGGCGGGAAGGGCGGAGGCTGGCTGGGGTGATGACGGTTAGCGGCGGTCACTGAGGGATGATGGACGAGGACGGCACGGGGGGTGGGGGCAAGGTCACGGCGGCGGCGGCGGCGGCGAAGGAGAAGGAGGAAGCGGAGAAGCAGAAACAAGAGAAATAAGAAGAGAAGAGCGGCCAAGGGTGACGCTAACGAATGTAATGTCCGTTAAAATGCATACTTAAAAGATGTACAGACAGAATGAAGTTGATAAGGCGGCAGAAAGCGAGAAACAAGAAAAGCAAGGACAGGTCGGCGGCCAAAGGTAACGCCAAATAAAAGCAATGTCCGCTAAACTGTGTACATAAAAAATATAATGAGAGAATTCAAAGTAAATACGCCGTAGAAAAGAATAGACGTAATGATGATTTTCTAGACGCGAGGAATCAACACTTGAGGAACTTGAGCTTATCTGAAGACGGCGGCGGCGGCGGCGGCGGCGGCGGCGGCGGCGGCATGGCGGAGAGGCGGAAGGAACACAAAGGTCTGCCGGCGGGGCTCAAAACAGATATTACAAGTCCATTAAAATTTATGAATACTGATAAATATAAATAAATGAGTCATAGCAATAAAATTAGGCGAAATTAAGCGACGGATCAACATTAGAGGAACCTGAGACAACCAAAGAGCGGCGGCGGCGGCGGCGGAGACGGAGACAGCGGCGAAGACAATGGCGGCGGCGGCGGCGGCAGCGTGCTGTCGTGGGCCTTGTAGCGGCGGCGGACATAACTCACGGGAACAATTCGGTGATTAATTGCCGGATTACGTATATGATGATCCTTCGGCGTCGCTCGTTAATTTAGGGGGCGGGGAGGACCAGGGGAAGGGGGAGGGGGGAAGGGGGAGGGGGAAAGGGGAGGGGGACACTGTTGTTTATTCCCAAAATTATTTATGAGTGACGGCGATGGAGGACGCGTGCTGTAATTATTGTTGATATTTTTATTATTATTATTATTATTAGTGGTGGAAGTAGTAATAGTAGTAGTAGTAGTAGTAGTTTCGCTATCGGCTTTACTTTTACTTTTATTTCTCTTATTACTATTATCATCCTATTCACGGAAAGGCGTCGCTGATACACCCTGCAAAACTATTACTACTATACTACTACTACTACTACAACAAACATAATCACACACACACACACACACACACACACACACACACACTGCACCCACTACCATCCCATCCCTTTCATAATAACCCCGCCGCCGCCGCCGCTCCACAGACCGGGTGACCGACCGCGGCGCAACCCCGACACACTCCCGCCGCCGACACACCAACCAAACACTGCAAGGCCTACTCCGTCCCACTGAATTAAGGTCTTTCTGCTCCCTTTCCTTCCCTTGTTCATAATGGCCCGTGCCGACCTCTCCCTCTCCCTCCTCCTCCGACTTAGACTCCGCGGTAGCAAAGGTTCGGCGTCGGGTCGCTGGTCCTCCGCACTCCGACGGCGACGCGACCATCAGGGAGTAAGAAAGTGCTACATGGATGAACGGAAGAGGAAACTGTACTCTCTCTCTCCCTCTCCCTCTCCCCCTCTCTCTCTCTCTCTCTCTTAACACTCGGGGCAGCGGATATATATATTTATTTACCTTTTTTCGCTGTTCTAATTTCCCCTCCGCTCGTCCATCAACGTGACGGGGGCGGCAAGGAATAATTCGGCCAATTATCTTATTCGGCTCTAAACGTCCTGTCATAACGTGGGGCTTTCGGTGTCGCTTTTATGTACTCGTGGTTATAATTTCCATCTGTGCTCTCAGCGGGGGGGAAGGGGAAGGGGGGGGGGCGGTGATGGGGGGACGGGGGGAGTTGGAGCGGGGTTTAAGGGGTGGTTCTTGGTTTTATCTGTACGTGTTTTTTACTTTATTTATTGGGTTGTTATTATCATTGTGTAGGTGTTTAAACGTGTGTGTGTGTGTGTGTGTGTGTGTGTGTGTGTGTGTGTGTGTGTGTGTGTTTCTTCGTCTGTCCTAGTTTAGTTTTGATTATTTTTCTTCTATTTCTGTTTGAGAGTTGGTGTTTGTTTGCTTGTGCGTGAGTGTGCTTGTGTTTGTGTATGTGTGTGTGTGTGTGTGTGTATGTGTGTGTGTGTGTGTGTGTGTACCGTTGGGTGTCGCTATAACAGACGGCCTCCTTCCTTCCTTCCTTCTCCTTACACAAACAAAGTCTAAGAGGAAATACATCGCCATCCTCACCTGACACCGATAACACAAAGGTAACGGCCGGTTTAGTCAACTAGAAACCAGAGGCGCAAGTTGAACGGCCGATAACACTTGCTAGAAACCATTGGCACAGGTGAAACGCCCATGACCACCTGTTAAACGGCCTCTGTACCTTATATCTCAGCGCTGGTTGAAGGGGCGGAGGTCAAAATGCCATATACGCGATCCTGAGGGGGCCCAGATTCTCAAGCGTTTCGAGGTTACAACGCACATTGAATAAGGCTTTCGTAGAGGTTGTTGTATTAGTGTTTCCATAGTGGGCAGTTTTATGAGCCTTAGTGATAGTCTGACAAGGCTTTCGTAGAGGTTGTTGTATTAGTATTTCCATAGTGGGCAGTTTTATGAGCCTTAGTGATAGTCTGACAAGGCTTTCGTAGAGGTTGTTGTGTTAGTGTTTCCATGGTGGGTGGTTTTATGAGCCTTAGTGATAGTCTGACAAGGCTTTCGTAGAGGTTGTTGTATTAGTATTTCCATAGTGGGCAGTTTTATGAACCTTAGTGATAGTCTGACAAGGCTTTCGTTGAGGTTGTTGTGTTAGTGTTTCCATGGTGGGTGGTTTTATGAGCCTAACGGCCTTACACACTCACACACATTTGGTAAGACTTTCGTATAGGGGCTGTCATGTTAGTATTTCCATGGGTAGTGAGAGGATATGGGCTCTGAACCGCCAGTACCACCTGTTAAACGTCAACCACGCGATAACTTTTGACAGAATGAGGCGAGGGCGGCGCTTCAACGCTGACGGAGCCGCTTGAGCTGAATGACATACGCTTGTTGGAACGGCCGCTAAACCCTGACTGCGTGAAAGACCGATGACGGATTGAGGCACACTGAGAGGCAGACGGATAAGGTTCAGCGACAAAAAGAAAAAACACGTGTTGGCAAAGTTTACACAACATACCAACCATCAACCATCAACATACCAGTGAATACCGATAAAGCTTCTGAACCCTTAAAATATAGGTAATGATGGATGCTTTAAACACTGAGAGGCCGATGATGAGGTTTGAATGGATGATAAAAAAATATGTGTTGGCAAAGTTTACACAGCGCTTGCCGAGAATGCTATAGAGAGGGACCGATGGATGCCGATAAAGCTTGTCTAACCCTGTAAATATCGGGAATGCTAGTACTAACAACCCGATATATCTGAGTGTAGGAGAGAGAGAGAGAGAGAGAGAGAGAGAGAGAGAGAGAGAGAGAGAGAGAGAGAGAGAGAGAGAGAGAGAGAGAGAGAGAGAGAGAGAGAGAGAGAGAGAGAGAGAGAGAGAGAGAGAGAGAGAGACCGATAAACCTTGTCACACCCTCAAAATTTCGGGAATGCAATTACTAACAACCCCGATATATAAGAGTGCATGTAGGCGAAAGAGAAACCGATAACCGCCGATAAAGCATGTGGAACCCTCAAAATATCGGGAATATAAGTACTAACAAACCCGATATATATGAGTGTGGGCGAGAGTGAGACCGATGGATGCCGATAAAGCCTGTGGAACCCTATAAATATCGGCAATGCTAGTACTAACAAACCCGATATATATGAGTGTAGGTGTAGCCGCCCTACCACACATACACACCCCACTAGCACCGCCGATAACAACCGATAAACTAATTCTCCGATCCACGCCGCCGCCCTACCTTCCCGATATCGTTAAGGTTAGCGATGCAGCGGAAAGACAAAGGAGGAGATTGTATAGCGAAGAAGAAGAAAGAAATAAGAAAGAATGGAGAAAAGACAGCGAAGAAGAGAGAAAGAAGAAAGAGGAAGAAAGTACAGCGAAGAAAGAAAGAAAGAAAGAAAGAAAGAAGGAAGGAGAAAAAACAGCGAAGAAAGAAAGAAAGAAGGAAGGAGAAAAAACAGCGAAGAAAGAAGAAATAGGAAGAAAGTACAGCGAAGAAGAAGAAAGAAGGAAAGAGCATTGCAAAGAAGAAAGAAGAAAGGAAGAGGAAGAAGTTACAGCGAAGAAAAAAAAAGAAAGAAGGAGAAAGAAGGAAGTACAGCGAATAAGAAGACAATGGAAAGAAAGGAGAAAGTACAGCGAAGAAAAAGAAAGAAAGAAGAAAATTGAAAGTACAGCGGAGAAAAGAAAGAAAGAAGAAAGGAGAAGCGGAGACAAAAAAAGAGGAAAGAAAGAAAACAGAAAGGAAGGAAAAATACAGCGGAGAAGAAGGGGAAACAAAGAAAATGGAAAGAGAGAAAGAGAGAGAGAGAGAGAGAGAGAGAGAGAGAGAGAGAGAGAGAGAGAGAGAGAGAGAGAGAGAGAGAGAGAGAGAGAGAGAGAGAGAGAGAGAGAGAGAGAGAGAGAGAGAGAGAGAGAGAGAGAGAGAGAGAGAGAGAGAGAGAGAGAGAGAGAGAGAGAGAGAGAGAGATGGAGGAAGTACAACAACGTCCGCCCATGCACCGCCGATGTCCGCTTCTGAGGCAAGTTTATGCGACAATTTCGTCCGATGAACATTTACGTCCGTCATCCGATAAGTGGGTGTCACGTGCGACCAAATGAGCGTCCGATTACGTTGTGTGCGTCCTGGAAATCAACGTAAACAGACACACACACACACACACACACACACACACACACACACAGACATAAACACCCGTCCCCACAGAGCAAGATGGCGATCAGAATGCCGATAACCGCTGTACGGACGCCGATGTTGCTAGCGTCCGATGTCGGGAACGATATCGGACGTCCTATAGCGAAATTAAGACCATCGTAAGTCACTTTTTTTTCTTCCCTTTTTCTTTCCTACTCGAAGTTAAGATTTCAACATGGCGGCCGCGGAGAAACGCTTGAAAATGGTGAAAAAAATGTAATATTGTGTTCATATGAGAGAGAGAGAGAGAGAGAGAGAGAGAGAGAGAGAGAGAGAGAGAGAGAGAGAGAGAGAGAGAGAGAGAGAGAGAGAGAGAGAGAGAGAGAGAGAGAGAGAGAGAGAGAGAGAGAGAGAGAGAGAGAGAGAGAGAGAGAGAGAGAGAGAGAAGTCGTGATATAAACAAAGGGTATAAGCTTAATAAAAGGAAATATTCTTTTTTTCTTTTTCCGTGGCAATATTTTTCGCATCAAGAAAAATTCCGTCGCCGATTTAGAGTTACACAATTTCTTTCTTTATCTCTCTCTCTCGCTCTCCCTCTCCCTCTCTCTCTCGCCTCCTCTGTATCTTTACGCCTCTCGATTTTCACGGCAATATCGCGAAACAAATTATTTTATCTTTTGGTTCCAAGCTTTGTGATACACCGACACACACACACACACACACACACACACACACACACGAGGCAACAAGACAGCCAACACGGACGTAAGAAATGACAACAGGACTTACAGATAATAAACTCCCTCTCCTATCCACGCTGCATCCCGACCTTCCCGATATCGTAGAGCTATAGTGGAACCCTCATAATATCGGTAATGCTAGTACTAACAAACCCGATATATGTGTGACCGTTAGTGTAGCCTCCCCTCCCACACGTACATCCCACTAACACCGCCGATAGCAACCGATAAAGTAACTATCCGATCAAAACCGCCTGCGCCCTTCCCGATATCGTTAAGCTAAGCGACGTAGCGGGAAGGGAAGGGAGAATGTACAGCGAATTTGAGAAGAAAGAAATACCCCTACATCGTGTTCTTCTACTGCCCCTGACCACCTGGCGTCCTACAGAAACAAAATGATGGTGCAGCTAAAGTCATACGGAGAAGGAAATGAAGTGAGAAAGTACAGCGAATTTAAAAAGAAAGAAATACGCTTACATCATGTCCTTATCCTGCCCTGACAACCTGGAGTCCTACAGAAATAAAATTATGGTGGAGCTGAAGTTATATGAAGGAAGTGAAATCAGGACATGAAACAGATTGATTCCTTCACTCTAATCCCTTGTAACATACGTCAACAACATGCCCTCTACCTCCTGGAGTCCTGTAAAAAGCAACAATGACGCAGCTGAGAGTTTAATAAGGAAATGACGTCAGGACACAAAACAGATTCATTCTCTCATTGTAATCTTTGTAATACGCCCCCAGCATAACCTTTTACTATCCCTTACCACCTCGCTGCGTCGTGCTTAAAAACAAAAGAATGAAGCAGATAAATATATGGAGGAGGAAATAAAGTCAAGGTATAAACAGATTCAACCTTGCATTCTAATCTCGGTAATCTTTTGTAATATGTCTACGGCGTCTCCAAGCGTCCCTATAACCACCAGGCGTCGTGTATAGAAACAAAAGAAGGATGTACATAAAGGTATAAGGTGGAGATGATGACGACACCGCAGAAACACATGTGACCGCCCAAACACACGCGGCCCAAAAGAAACCCAAAAGAGAGAAAAAAAATGCGCATCGGAAATAGGAGTTCTGATCTTTCTAATACGTCATGGCCCTGCATTGAAATAAGAAAATGGTGCTACTAAAGGATATAAGGAGGAAATGATGACGTCAGGACAAACACATAATATAACCGCCCAAACCTACGCCGCAAAGGAGCGCATAGGATGAAAAATACTGCCCCACGGAAATTAGGGGTCCTGATCTTTGTAATATGTCCCCGTCTTGTCCCTGCATAGAAACAAAACAGTGACGCAACCAAAGCTATACAGAGAAGTAAATGATGACGTCAGGACAGAAACAAATGACACACGCCCAAAGGAACGCAGAAGATGCAAAACAGTGGAAATAAGGAGTCCTGATCTTTGTAACGTGTCCCTGCATAGAAACAAAACAGTGACGCAACGAAAGCTATACAGAGAAGTAAATGATGACGTCAGGACAGAAACAAATGACACACGCCTAAAGGAACGCAGAAGATGCAAAACAGTGGAAATAAGGAGTCCTGATCTTTGTAACATGTCCCAGCATTGAAACAAAACAGTGACGCAACCAAAGCTATACGGAAAAGGAAATGATGACGTCAGGACAGAAACAAATGACACACGCCCAAAGGAACGCAGAAGATGCAAAACAGTGGAAATAAGGAGTCGTGATCTTTGTAATATGTCCCTGCAGATAAACTAAAAAGTGACGCAACCAAAGCTATACGGAAAAGGAAATGATGACGTCAGGACAGAAACAAATGACACACGCCCAAAGGAACGCAGAAGATGCAAAACAGTGGAAATAAGGAGTCGTGATCTTTGTAATATGTCCCTGCAGATAAACAAAAAAGTGACGCAACCAAAGCTATACGGAGAAGTAAATGATGAAACAGACAGACAAAGGACAGAAACAAATATGACACACGCCCCAAAGGAACGCAAAAGAGAAAAATATTGTATACCTCAGAAATAAGCAGTTGACGAATACACTCCCTCTTCCAAACCTTCCCCTCCCAACCCCCCTCACCAAGCCACGTCTGCCAGCCAGCGGAGGTCAGCGGCGGGGCGGCGGGGGTCACGTCGTGTGTGCTGACCCGAGGAATAATTGAATTGGTCACAACGCAGAAAAATACCTAAATATTGAAGGAACGCACCTCGCCATACACACACACACACACACACACACACACACACACACACACACTTCACGCCTTCACCGGCTAGACTGTACAAAGATCACGGTGCTTATGGTGTTTTCTTTTGGTTGTCTTGTTTTTTTTTTTGTTTTTTTGGTTTCTGTTGTGGTTTCTTTTGTCACCGCCGAGGCCATAGAAATATCAGGGAGTGTACGCTGTTTTCTCTAATGGTTTACTTTTTTTTTCTTTTTTTTTTTCGTGGTTTTTATTTGTCACCGCTGAGAGTGTATATAAATAGATCACGGTGCTAACGGGGTTTCTGATGTTGTTGTTGTTGTTGTAGTTGTTGTTGTTGTTGTTGTTGTTGTTTTGGGGGGTTCAGACACTTCCCTTCTTGTTTTCTTTTGTTTACCGTGTTTCTGAGGCTTGTTTTCTGAGGCTTGTTTTCTGGGGCTTGTTTTCCGAGGCTTGTTTTCTGAGGCTTGTTTTCCGAGGCTTGTTTTCTGGGGCTTGTTTTCTGAGGCTTGTTTTCTAAGGCTTGTTTTCTGGGGCTTGTTTTCTGAGGCTTGTTTTCTGAGGCTTGTTTTCTGAGGCTTGTTTTCTGAGGCTTGTTTTCTAAGGCTTGTTTTCTAAGGGTTGTTTTCTAAGGCTTGTTTTCTGGGGCTTGTTTTCTGAGGCTTGTTTTCTGAGGCTTGTTTTCTGAGGCTTGTTTTCCGAGGCTTGTTTTCTGGGGCTTGTTTTCTGAGGCTTGTTTTCTGAGGCTTGTTTTCTGAGGCTTGTTTTCTGAGGCTTGTTTTCTGAGGCTTGTTTTCTGAGGCTTGTTTTCTGAGGCTTGTTTTCTGAGGCTTGTTTTCTGAGGCTTGTTTTCTGAGGCTTGTTTTCTGGGGCTTGTTTTCTGAGGGTTGTTTTCTGAGGCTTGTTTTCTGAGGCTTGTTTTCTGGGGCTTGTTTTCTGAGGCTTGTTTTCTGAGGCTTGTTTTCTGAGGCTTGTTTTCTGAGGCTTGTTTTCTGAGGCTTGTTTTCTGGGGCTTGTTTTCTAGTTGCCACCGCTGAATCTAAACGAAGATCATTGTGGTTACTTTTTTATACTGATTAATTTCTTGGTTTCTTTTGGTTTCTTTGGGTTTTGCGACGCTTCACTGCCTACATGGTTTCTTTTGTCTTCTATTATCATCTTCGAGGCTGTACAAAGATCACGGTATATATATTTTTTTCTTATGCTAAACCTCTATGTTTTTCTTTTTATCACCGAGGCACAAATATTACGCTAATCACTATTTATGATGCTCACAAATGCCTCAACTTTTCTGTTCTTCCTATCACCGTCTCGGCCACACATAGAGGTCACGCTACACACAACCATATCAAACTCCACTATCATTCTACACAATCCTCAAAAAGTGGTTAACTATCATATCGACTATTGTGGTTCTCTCTTCGTTGCGGGTGTTGTGTTCAAGGGATTTCATATATTCGTGTGTATCTCCACCCACAGCATAATAAAGCTTAAGTCTCCATTATTCCACCCAGTTCGCGGAAGGTTCTGAAGTCATTCTCTGTTTCTTCGGTCTTTTCTTTTTCGATAAGCTGAAAGTCGGTATTCCTAGACACTTTCACTTTTCACAACAACTAGTTCCAAGGGGCAGAAAGTAGATCAAGGGGCTTTTAACGAGTGCTTCTTTTAGGTTCATGGTACGGAGGAAGGGTCAGACTACCACCAGGGCCATTAAACTACCCCTGGTTTTTTTTTTTTTTTTTTTTTTTTTTTTTACAGCAGAGGAGACAGTACAAGGGCGTAAAAAAAGAAAACTATAATGAAAAAAAAAAAGCCCGCTACTTACTGCTCCTAAATAGAGTTTCAGGTTCATGGTACGGAGGAAGGGTCAGACTACCACCAGGGCCATTAAACTACCCCTGGAATTTTTATTTTTTTTAAGCAGAGGAGTGCAAGGGCATAAATAATAGAAAACAATAATGAAAAAAAAACGCTACTTACTTCTCCTAAATAGAGTTTCAGGTTCATGGTACGGAGGAAGGGTCAGACTACCACCAGGGCCATTAAACTACCCCTGGAATTTATTTCTTTTAAGCAGAGGAGTGCAAGGGCATAAATAATAGAAAACAATAATGAAAAAAAAAAACGCTACTTACCGCTCCTAAAGAGTAGAGTGGCCAAACAGAGAAATGCCCCAAAACTCCTACAAATGTCGTGTCTAATGTATGTGGCTGGGCCCCAAAATGTTTAAGAATAGCCGTCAATGTATTCGTCACGGCGATATAACTTACGTCCGCATCTCTCCACCCAGTTCACGGAAGGCTTTGATGCACTCTTGTTAAATCATTTTCTGCAGCCTTTTCTTCTTCAGCAAGTTCAAATGTATGCACGCCGCAGTAAACTTCTCTATCAGTACCTAAGTTCTCTTGTAAATGCACTTCACTTTGGGAGGTGTTCTTTTTTTTAATAACAAAGGAGACAGCTCAAGGCCACAAAAAAGGGAAACAATAATAAAAAATATAAAAAAAAGCCCGCTACTCGCTGCTCCTAAAAAAAAAATCAAAAGAGGTGGCCGAAAGAGAGGTCAGTCAACAAAGGAGACAGCTCAAGGGCACAAAGAAGGGAAACAATAATAAAAAAAAGCCCGCTACTCGCTGCTCCTAAAAAAAAAAATCAAAAGAGGTGGCCGAAAGAGAGGTCAGTCAACAAAGGAGACAGCTCAAGGCCACAAAAAAAAGGAAACAATAATAATAAAAAAAGCCTGCTACTCGCTGCTCCTAAAAAAAAATTAAAAAGAATCAAAAGAGGCGGCCGAAAGAGAGGTCAGTCAACAAGGGAGGCAGCTCAAGGGCAAAATATAAAACAAAAAATATCCACTAAGCGTTCCAGCAAAAGAAAAAGGAATCAGAGGCCAAAGGAGAGGTCAATTTCGGATGGAGGGGCGTCTGGAAACTCTCCACATAAAAGCGTTCAAGTCGTAGGCAGGCGATTCACTTCATTGTATAGCGTATCTGTGTGTTATCGAAGGAGTGCAAAGCCTTACCAGTGTTGCAGTAGGAGTGTGCGTTGAGGGAAGTGCATTTAAGGGCATATTCTTAAACATTTCAACGCCCAGGTTCACAAGGCTTTCGTAGGAGTTTTGGGCACTGACGGGAGTAGTTTTATGACCCTGGCGGTAGTATGGCCATTTTTCTGTACCATGACCCTAAAAACACACTCATGACAACCCGACTGATCTCCCTTTTGGACTCTGGAAACAGTTGAGGCGAGAGGAGGAAGGAAGCATCAATTATTAACCACCGAACCTTCCCGCTTTCGTCGCTCAGTGGAAAAAAAAAAACGCATACTCCGTCAAATCTCAGCGTTAGTTAAAGGCAATTCACCCACTTTAAGAACGCTGGAGTGTATATTATTTATTTCTACGTTCAGTACGGTAGAAAAAGTCCACCGTGCGGCTTAAAAAATAGTATATCAAATGACAGTAATACTCTTCGTCCTGTTCCGCCACATCCGCCATCTTTTCCTTGAGGTTCTTACGGCATCTCAACGAATCGCTAAGAGCCGGGAAATATTATAAAAGGTCTCTATTCAATTTACCAAAACGTAGATGTATAACTGGCGGACGTTGAAGACAGCTACCGTACAACTCTTGATCAACGTTTCCTTGTCCAGTGTTTCCACCCATCGAGGAAATATTAAAAAACGTCTCTATTTAATGACCAAAACTTGTATAGAACCGATGGGCCGTGAAGGTATCGTACAACTCTGATCTACGTTTCATTTCCCACCCATCGAGGAAATATTAAAAAATGTGTCTATTTAATGACCAAAACTTGTATAGAACTGATGGGCCGTGAAGATATCGTACAACTCTGATCTACGTTTCCTTTACCACCCATCGAGGAAATATTATAAAACGTCTCTATTTAGCGTACCAAAACGTGTATAGAACTGATGGGCCGCGAAGGTATCGTACAACTCTGATCTACGTTTCATTTCCCACCCATCGAGGAAATACTTTAAAACGTCTCTATTTAGCGTACCAAAAACGTGTATAGAACTGATGGGCCGTGAAGATATCGTACAACTCTGATCTACGTTTCCTTTTCCACTTATCGAGGAAATACTGTAAAACGTCTGTATTTAATGACCAAAACTTATATAGAACTGATGGGCCGTGAAGATATCGTACAACTCTGATTTACATTTCCTTTACCACCCATCGAGGAAATACTTTAAAACGTCTCTATTTAGCGTACCAAAACGTGTATAGAAATGATGGGCCGTGAAGATATCGTACAACTCTGATCTACGTTTCCTTTTCCACCTTTCGAGGAAATACTGTAAAACGTCTGTATTTAATGACCAAAACTTATATAGAAATGATGGGCCGTGAAGATATCGTACAACTCTGATTTACATTTTCTTTCCACCAATCCGACGTCCATTTTCACGGATTAAGGACATTCGGAGGACATGAATGGCTATTACTCTCCCTAATACGCGCAAATGAAGACATACCCGGCACACTTTACCTGTACGCTCATTAATTCTTACACCTGGACGCTTCTTCCTCGCCTGCCTTCCGCCATTGCTCGCCCGCCCGACGCTAAACACTCGTCGTACCGCTCATAAAATCCCTGAGTCGCAAAATATGGCTGTCAAGTGTTCGAAGATTACGCGGGAACTGATTCTCGTCCGTAGCTCCTTTTTATCATTTAGTTTATTTTTGTTAGGTTTGATAAGAGCTTGTATGGCGGTCAAGTAAAAAGTTAATACCCGACAAACCGTTTCTGATCTCCTTAAGTCACAGAAGCGTTCGTCATTTGTTCGAAGATTAAGCGCAAACTATAAAATTCTCGTCCGTACCTCCTTTTTTTTTTCTCTAAGTTTATTTTTGTTAGGTTTGATAAGAGCTTGTATGGCGGTCAAGTAAAGAGTTAATACCCGACAAACCGTTTCTGATCTCCTTAAGTCACAAAAGCGTTAGTCATTTGTTCGAAGATTAAGCGCAAACTATAACATTCTCGTCCGTACCCTTCCCCCTTTTAATTTTGGGGTGGGGGGGGGTCCTTTTTGCGTGTGATGTAATAGGAGTTAATACAGAGAACAGGTAAAGTTAACATTCGGCAAATTGTTTCTGATCTCCTTGCTAGCTCAAATGTCCATAGGCTATACGCAAACTTAACAACCTTCGCTTATACCTTATGTACGTGTAATTTAATGAAAGCTTGCGCAACGATCACGGGAGACAATAATTACTAATGCTCAACAAACCGTTTCTAATCATCTACTTAAGACAGAAAGCTCTCCTCAAATGTTCTCAAATAGCCAACGCGAATATAACATCATCGTCTAAACCTTCCTTTTTTCCCCTTTCTTTCTATGTAATTAAATAAGAACTTGCATGACGGTCAGGTAAACAGTTAACACACGACAAGACGCTTTTAATCTCCTTCCAAAGTCACAAACACGCTCGTCAAATGTTCAGTCTATACGCACAAACAATATATAATCGCCCATATATCTGTCTTTTTTCCTGATTCTTTGTATATAATTTAATAGGAGCTTCTATGTTCTCTTTATCTATCAGTCTATATGTCTAGCTATCTATTTATCTTTCTCTCACCATCTCCTGCATTCCTTACATTTTTGAGCTCGTTTTTCCTTCCTTCGTCCTTCCTTTCCTTCCCATCTATCTTAATCCCCCTTTCATCCCCTTTTTTCTCGCCTCTAACGACTATTTATCCCTTTTCCGTACATTCTTCCGTCCCTCTATCTCCTTATCTATGTATCTGTTTATCCATCTATGTATCTATATATCTATCTATCTGTCTCTCCGTTACCCCGCTATTCAACAGGCAAAGAAGTCACACCATCTGATCCGCGGTTACAATATAGAAATTAGAATAGCGAGGTCGTTTTGGGTTTGGTTCCCGCGGGTCCTTTCCTCCCCGGCGCCGCTCTGCCACACCTCACAGTCCCAACACCAATCTCTTCCTCTCTTACGTCACCTATCGCTAACACATGAGATGGAAGACCCCAATCGGTAACTCGGTTCTTCCATTTCGTATTAAACCTAACGTACGCAAAAACTAAATTAACACCCTTGCCTTGATAATGTCTTCTTTATTTCCTTGATTTCGTACTGGGCGCTTTTACCGTTCAGCCAACGCAATGGTGACTTCGCTGATCTGGTAACACTACACACACACACACAGGAGGGAGCTCTTCGTCACACCTTCCCGCCTCGCCCTCTCCAGCACCATCGCCACCACCACCACCACCCGCCTGCCCTAATAACCTCGCACTCATCACCAGACTATTAACAACTTATTCCCCGCTTATCCCAAACGTATCACCGCGGCGACAACTCAACAACAACGCCATCATCCGCCGCTTTTGCTCGCTTCTCTCTCTCTCTCACTTGCTCTCTCGCTTGACAACCACCACCACCACCACCACCACCGCCGCCACGACTGTACGCTTCTTCGTCCTCCTCAACCGTTTATTTTACTTATAGAACATGATACTGATGATGGTACGAGGAAGAGGAGGAGGAGAAGGAGGAAAAACAGGTAGATAAGTAAATGAGGAAATGTAGATAAATAAGTGTAGAATGATGAAATATATGTAGATGAATCGCAAAATCTCAGTCTATACAGAACAGAACAGAAATGATATAGACAGACGGATAAAATAAAATAAAAACTAGACCAGCATATATAGATAATACAGAAATCGTCTCATACCCGTCAACGCTGAGTAAACAAAACTTAACAGATAGACAAATGGATAAAAACGAACAGAATAATTTACACAGACGAATAAACTCAAAAACTAACCCAAAATATATACAAATAATGCGGAAATCGGCTCTTAGACACACATTACAAAAACATAGGAAAATATATAGAAAAATGGATAGACACGAACAGAATGCTTTACACAGACGGATAAACTCAAAAACTTAATCAACAAATAAACAAAAACGCAATGTCGGCTCTCGCACATAATACCCATGAACGAAATAGGGAGTTAATAAGGGAGAAAGAAGAAGAGGGGAAAAGAAAGAAGGAAAGAAGAGGAAGGAGAAGATGAGGAATGAAAAAGACCAAGGAGAGAGGAGGTGAAGGAAAAGAGGGTTAATAAGGAAGAAAGAAGAGGGGTAAAGAAAGAAGGAAAGAAGAGGAAGGAGAAGATGAGGAATGAAAAAGACCAAGGAGAGAGGAGGTGAAGGAAAAGAGGGTTAATAGGGGAAAAAGAAGAAGAAGGGAAAAGAAAGGAGAGAAGAGGAAGGAGATGAGGAATGAAAAAGACCAAGGAGAGAGAGGAGGGAAAGGAAAAGAGGGTTAATAAGGAAGAAAGAAGAGAGGAAAAGAAAGATGGAAAGAAGAGGAAGGAGAAGATGAGGAATGAAAAAGACCAAGGAGAGAGGAGGTGAAGGAAAAGAGGGTTAATAAAGAAGAAAGAAGAGGGGAAAAGAAAGAAGGAAAGAAGAGGAAGGAGAACATGAGGAATGAAAAAGACCAAGGAGAGAGGAGGTGAAGGAAAAGAGGGTTAATAAGGAAGAAAGAAGAGGGGAAAAGAAAGATGGAAAGAAGAGGAAGGAGAAGATGAAGAATTAAAGAGACCAAGGAGAGAGGAGGGGAAGGAAAAGAGGGTTAATAAGGAAGAAAGAAGAAGAGGGGAAAAGAAAGATGGAAAGAAGAGGAAGGAGAAGATGGGGAATGAAAAAGACCAAGGAGAGAGGAGGTGAAGGAAAAGAGGTTAAATACTTAGTAAATTCGCGGCGGTGGCGGTGGTGGAGGTGACGGTGGTGGGGTAATAATATATCAACGATCACCCCCGCGTGTTTGTATATCGCGGACGCATCGCTCACTCTAAAATATCACGCACGCGGAGCCTTGAACGAATGCGAGTCGGCGGTGGCGCGGCGCTGACGGACGAGCTGAGAGGAGGGAAAGTTACACACCTCTGTACCAAGCCAAGAATCCCTCCCTCCCTCTGGCCTTATCGGGGGAGAGGGGGAGAGGGAGGGAGAGAGAAGGAAGGACGGAAGGAGGTAAGGAGAGAGATAGATAATCGTTGAAGAGGCGAGATGGATGGAGGAAGAAAAGGGAAAAAATGAAGGAAAGGAAGAAAGGACGAAGGAAATAGAAAAAGCTTAAAAAGATGATAATTACGGAAGAGAGAGAGAGAGAGAGAGAGAGAGAGAGAGAGAGAGAGAGAGAGAGAGAGAGAGAGAGAGAGAGAGAGAGAGAGAGAGAGAGAGAGAGAGAGAGAGAGAGAGAGAGTAAATGTTGTAGGATATATCAAAGGGTAACTCTAAAATCTATATATATTGCAAAATGATATAACTGAAGACGAATGCGCATAATAATTCAGTCTGTAGAAGGGAAAATAATATAGACGGCGAGGTGTTTTAATATAAGTCAAGCGAAAGCCTTTGTCTAACACTTGAAAATTAATGTATAGAGAGAAACGCTACACGGAAAATTGAGCATAAGTATAAATAGCAATGTTTCGAATAGAGTAAGTATAGATAAAATAGAGTAAGTATAGATAGCAATAGAGTAAGTATAGATATAATAGAGTAAGTATAGATAGCAATAGAGTAAGTACAGATAGCAATAGAATAAGTATAGATACCAATGTTTTGAATAGAACGCGACTTTGGATTAGAAGAAAAAAAAAAGAAGGAAAGAAAGAAATCCAATGCGACTTTGAAATAGAAAAAGAAAAGAAAAGAAAAGAAAGATGAAAAGAAAGAAGGAAAGAAAGAAATGCAACGCGACTTTGAAATAGAAAAAGAAAAGAAAGAAAGATAAAAAGAAGGAAAGAAAGAAATGCAACGCGACTTTGAAATAGAAAAAGAAAAGAAAGTTAAAAAGAAAGAAAGAAAGAAATAGAAATAGAAAAAGAAAAGAAAAGAAAACCTAAATATGAAATGACGTGTATATAAAGAGCTAGGTTACGAAATACAACGTGACTTTGAAATGTAAAAAAGAAAATAAAGAAGAAAGAAAAACAAAAGAAGAAAAGAGATAAGACGCGACTTTGAAATAGAAAAAAGAAAAGAAAAGAAAAGAAAGATAGAAATTGATAAATAAATAAATACAACAGGACTTTAAAATAAAAATAAAATTAAAAAATACCTTAAATAACCAAAATAACCTAAAATAACCTAAATTTGAAATGACGTCTATATGAAGTTAGGTTTGGAAATACTACGACGCGACTTTGAGATTGAAACAGAAAACAAATGAATAAATAAATAAATAAATAAATAAATAAATAAAGAGATGAATAAAATAAATATATAAATAAACAAATAAAGAGATGAATAAATAAACTCACCGTCGCGGAAATCAAACAAATACTCATCAGCGGGGAAACTCATTCTTGAAAACCCATAACAAAAACACACACACACACACACACACACACACACACACACACACACACACACACACACACACACACACACAAACAGACACACACACAAAATACCGAAGGGAATTAAATAGACCTGTTGACTGCCGGTGTTTCGTGGGGCCAGGGAGGTAAATTTCCCAAACACACACACACACACACACACACACACACACACACACACACACACGAACAAAATGGCGCCCATGACAAAGCAGCTCCCCGCCATAGCTCACCTCCCCCAGCAAACTCCCCCTTCCCCCCCCTGTGCATGCCCCCCCTCTACTCCAGCCCCCACCCATGGGAGGGGACGCGCTGCCCAGACAACCCACCGCGGAGAAGGACCAACTGGTGAGGGGATTTTTTTTTTTTTTCTTCCCCGTGTCCAGAAGGTAAAAATATAACCTGCCCCTAGAAATTCGTGATTCAGAAGTAAATGTCATAGAGTAAAAATACCTAGTAACATCTATCGTACAACCCACAGCGAGGAAGGACAGGCTGGTGACGGGATTTCTTTCTTTAATGCGTCCAGAAAATGAAGCAGCAATAGGAACATGCCCCCAGAACTTCATGAATCAAGAGTAGGTGTAATGTTATAAGCCCACAGCGAGGAAGGACAGGCTGGTGACGGGATTTCTTTCTTTAATGCGTCCAGAAAGTGAAGCAGCAATAGGAACATGCCCCCAGAAACTCGTGAATCAGGAGTAGGTGTAGTATTGTAAGTGTATCCAGTAACATCTAACATACAGCCCACAGCGAGGTAGGACAGGCTGGTGACGGGATTTCTTTCTTTAATGCGTCCAGAAAGTGAAGTAGCAATAGGAACATGCCCCCAGAAACTCGTGAATCAAGAGTAGGTGTAATGTTATAAGCGTATCCAGTAACATCTAACATTCAGCCCACAGCGAGGAAGGACAGGCTGGTGACGGGATTTCTTTCTTTAATGCGTCCAGAAAGTGAAGTAGCAATAGGAACATGCCCCCAGAAACTCGTGAATCAGGAGTAGGTGTAGTATTGTAAGTGTATCCAGTAACATCTAACATACAGCCCACAGCGAAGAAGGACAGGCTGGTGACGGGATTTCTTTCTTTAATGCGTCCAGAAAGTGAAGTAGCAATAGGAACATGCCCCCAGAACTTCGTGAATCAAGGGTGGGTGTTATGTTATAAGTGTATCCAGTAACATCTAACATACAGCCCACAGCGAAGAAGGACAGGCTGGTGACGGGATTTCTTTCTTTAATGCGTCCAGAAAGTGAAGTAGCAATAGGAACATGCCCCCAGAACTTCGTGAATCAAGATTAGGTGTAATATTCTAAGATTCAACTCTCAGCGATGAAGAAGGAAGTGGAGACGGAACTTAGAGAAGAGTAAAAGAAAGCTATAAGAGACACGTACCGTAGAACTTGATGGCTGAGGAGTAACAGTAATCTAACAGAGCCATGCGATATCATCTTTCATTCCCCTCTCAGCGATGAAAGAGGAAGGGGTTACGGAACTTGGGACAGAGTAAAAGAAAGCTATATAAGAGACATTCCGTAGAACTTGATGACTGAGGAGTAACATAACCTAATAGAACCAATATCATCTTACTCTCTCAGCGATGAAGGATGAAGAGATGCTGGGACTTAGTGCAGAATAAAAGACATCTTCTAGACAAATTTACCGCTGAACTTTGGAACTGAGGCATAATTGCAATGTGATAGTACCCAGTATTGTCCACCATCCAACCCTCAGCGATGAAGGAGCTTAGAACTTAGAACAGAATAAAAGACAACTCAAAAATAAAGATCCCGCTAAACTTAGTAACTGAGGAATAATTGCAATGTGATAGTACCCAATATTATCTAGCATCCAACCCTCAGCGACGAAGGAGGAAGTAGCGACGGGACTCAAGCCATATTCTTATCCAAAACTCTTCGGCTTCCAAGCACACACATTTGACCGGGCCTTCGTATATAGGATTTCTGGTTATTTCAGCGGGTGCCTTCATGATCCTGGTGGTAGTGTGACGCTCCCTCTGCATCGTGAACCTAGAAACACACTCGTCAAGACCCGACTGATGTCCTTTTTTGACCTTTGGATATAACTGATGTGAGAGGCGGAGGCGTCTGAGAGTACTGATCTTCGCCCCTTCCCGTGTCCCAAAAACCCAAGAGTCAGTCAGCGCGGAGTATATAACAGAACACAAGAACTACACGATGAGAGTAATTTCTATACCGCAGTAACACCTAATGGACGCTAAAGTGGGCACGTGGCATCATTTATACACGCCATGGAAACCGAAATTCGTCAGTGCAAAGAAACAAAAGAACAGCGGAACTTAGCGACTTTGCTGTAATTATGATGCTGAATGAAACCTAACAATGTAACACTCAAGCAGTCCTTCTAAGCAGGCGCCAGAGTGGATAATAAGAGTTCTGTCTCGCACGAATCTTCAAATAACAAACCCTAAAAGTCAGTATTCTTAAACGTCTGCGCCTCCGTATACTCTTCCTTTGACAAGCCTCTCCTGGAAGTGGCTGTGATTTTCATGGACTGTCTTGTGATGCTATATAGTGACAGTTTTGACCGACTTCACCATCTAGAACGGGAAAATCACCCAAAACCCGGTTAATTTTTGCTGCTGTGGACTTTTCTTATTATTTTTTTTACAACAAAGGACACAGCTCAAGGGCACAAAAAAAGGAAACAATAATAAAAAAAAAGCCCGCTACTCGCTGCTCCTAAAAAAGAGAATCAAAAGAGGTGGCCGAAAGAGAGGTCAATTTCGGGAGGAGAGGTGTCCCGATACCCTCCCTTGGGATATGGTCGTGACGGGAGCCCCAGGTAATTTGAAGAATGCGAACCACGGACTTTAAATCAATCGGTAAGGAGGAAGGAAAAAATTGAGGTAATGTTAATGTTAATCTTTGCTGCTGTGGACCTGAAAAATAGTCGTAATAGGAGCCCCAGGTATGTTGAAGGATACGGTCTTAAATTAATCCATCAGTAAAGAGGAAGGAAAAAATTGAGGTAATGTTAATGTTAATCTTTGCTGCAGTGGCCTAGGAAAATAGTCGTGACGGGAAGGAGCCCAGGTATGTTGAAGGATACGGACCACGAACCTTAAGTTAATCCATCGGTATAAGGAGGAAGGAAAAAATCGAGTTTATGTTAATGTTAATCTTTGCTGCTGTGGCCTTGGAAATAGTCGTAATAGGAGCCCCAGGTATGTTGAAGGATACGGATCTTATATTAATCCATCGGTATAAGGAGGAAGGAAAAAGTAGAGTGCAGTTTACCGGTACATTACAGTTTCACGCCGACAATGTAATATATAAATAACGTCCTTCTGAGAACATGTATACTAACTAACACTGGCTTAGGGTGACTCTACATTCCGCTCTGACGATCACGGACACGGGAAACATAATGACCGACTTCTTGATATATGAAGGCGACGCTAACACTTAAGAATCCTGACTAAGACAACACACACACACACACACACACACACACACACCATGCATTAACTAACCATGACTTTTGACTCTACACTTCGCTCTGACAATGCATAAGAACACGAAGAACAAATGACCACCTTCGTAAAATATGAAGGCTACGCTAATCCACAATCTCCTGCCCGACTCACACACACGAATCATGCATTAACTAACACTGGCTTTTAATGACTCCCCTGTAGCTCTGACAATGCATAAGAACACGAAGAACATTATGACAGCCTTCGTAATATATGAAAGTAACTCTAACACTGAAAAATAATGACCTAGACAAAACTCACATACACAGACACACGATGCATTGACTAACCGTGGCTTCTGACTCTGCACTTCACTCTAACAATGCATAAGAACAGGAAGAACACATGACCGCCTTCGTAATAGATTAAAACAACGCTAAAAAACAAAAAATCCTGATCTAGCTAAAACTCGCATAAACACACACTGACACTGGCTTCTGATAACTCCCCCGTAACTCAAACAATGCATAAGAACACGAAGAACACATGACCGCCTTCGTAATACATAAAAACAACGCAAAAATCAAAAAATCCTGATCTAGCTAAAACTCACATACACACACACACTGACACTGGCTTCTGATAACTCAACCGTAACTCAAACAATGCATAAGAACACATTCTGATAACTCAACCGTAACTCAAACAATGCATAAGAACACGAAGAACACATGACCGCCTTCGTAATAGATCAAAACAACGCAAAAATCAAAAAATCCTGATCTAGCTAAAACTCGCATCCACACACGAACCAACCACCGATAAACCCTCCACTGAACCTCCGCGAGTACTGATCTGGGGTTTTAAGGGCACGTCGAACCCCTTTATATCGTCAGCCAGCGGTTAACGGGACATACCGCGGGCATCTTCACTTTCCACCCTCATATCTGCGTAAGTACCCAGCGTCATCTTTGGCGTATAAACAGAATAAAAGGCACTAATCCCACGCCACTTTCACTTATCATTTCTTCAGTCACTTAGCGGTTAACGGGGCATAGCGGGCGTCTTTGTTTCTTCTTATCATTCTTATAATTACCGTACCTGTGTCCTTTTTGGCGTATAAACAGAATCAAAGTCACTAATCCCACGCCACTTCCACTTCTCATTTCTTCAGTCACTTAGCGGTCAACGGGACACAGCGAGGATCTTTGTTTCTTCTCATCACTCTTATAATTACCGTACCTGCGTTCTTTTTCGTGTATAAACAGCATAAAAGTCACTAATCCTTCGCCATCTCCACTTCTCATTTCTTCATAGTCATTTAGCGGTTAACGGGACATGGCGATCGTCTTTACTTCCTATACCGCACACTTAATACCGTACCTGCGTCCTATTTCGGGTATAAACAGAATAAAAAGTCATAAATTCTTCACGTTTCCGCTTCCAATATCTTCCAATCAGTCAGCGGTTAACGGGACATGGCTACTGTCTGTACTTCCTCTCATCACACTTAATACCGTACCTGCGTTCTTTTTTTAATATAAACAGAATAAAGCCAAATTCTTCACGTTTCCGCTTCCAGTCTCTTCCAATCAGTCAGCTGTTAACAGGACATGGCTACCGTATTTACTTCCCATCCGCACACTTAATACCGTACCTGCGTTCTTTTTTTAATATAAACAGAATAAAGCCAAATTCTTCACGTTTCCGCTTCTAATATCTTCCAATCAGTCAGCTGTTAACAGGACATGGCTACCGTATTTACTTCCTATCCGCACACTTAATAATGCTGTACCTGAGTCCTCTTTGTGTGTAACAGAATATAAGTGATTTCCTTTGCGACTTCCATGTCTAAGCCTCTCTATTGCCACTTAGCGGTTAACGGGACATAGTGAGGGTCTTCTCTTCCCATCATCACGCGTCCTTTTTGGAACGTAAACAGAATAAAAATGTTACCCTATAATGATTTTTCCCTCTCAAACTCCTTATTTCCACTCAGCGGCGGTCAGCGGTACACACAACGAACGCCTTTACCTTCTATCCTTACCCATGCGTTAAATCCTATGTCCTATTTTCGTCAATAACCAGAAATTAAGTGTCACCCTATCATGACTTTCTCTCTCAAGCTCCTTATTTCCACTCAGCGGCGGTCAGCGGTACACAACAAAAGCCTTTACCTCCCTATATCCTCACCCATGCGTTAATTCCCTATGTCCTATTTTCGTCTAAAACAGAAAAAAAGTGTCACCCTATCATGACTTTCCCTCTCAAACTCTTTATTTCCACTCAGCGGCGGTCAGCGGTACACAATGAAAGCCTTTACCTCCCTATATCCTCAGCCATACGTTAATTCCCTATGTCCTATTTTCGTCAATAAACAGAAATTAAGTGTCACCCTATCATGACATTCCCTCTCAAACTTTTTATTTCCACTCAGCGGCGGTCAGCGGTACACAACGAGAACCTGCACCTCCTGTTCTCACACCTACGGTAATTCACTATCTCCAATTTTCGTCTAAAACAGAAATTGTAAGTGTTACCCTATCATGACATTCCCTCTTAAGCTCTATTTCTACTCGCCGGCGGTCAGCGAAACACGACAAAAGCCTTCACCTCCTGTTCTCACACCTACGGTAATTCACTATCTCCTATCTTCGTCTAAAACAGAAATTAAGTGTTACCCTATCATGACTTTCCCTCTCAAACTCTTTATTTCCACTCGCCGGCGGTCAGCGGAACACAACGAAAACCTCCCATCCTCACCCATGCGTTACTTTCCTATGTCCTATTTTTGCGCATAAACGTAATAAAAGCGCTAAGCAATCGTGACTTCCTCCTCCTGCGGCCCTTTTGCTTCCCCTCGGCGGTGGTTAACGGAACACACAACGAGAGCCTTTAATTCCTCTCCTGGCCCAAGCTTGCATTACCCGGCGTCCGCATGTATGTGTGTGTGTGTAAAGTAAACACAACAAAACTGATAATCCCTCGCGCCTTTCTCCCTGTCCGGCGTCATTAGCAAAGGTGTCGGGCGCATCAGGTGGGGTGTAACGGCGATGGGGCGGCGGCGGCGGCGGCGAGGCGGGAAAGCGATGGAACGACGGCACTGAGGGTATAGGGTGACGGCGTGATGCTGGACGGCGGCGAGAACAGCGAGGGAGCAGCGGGAAAGGCCGGGAAGGGAAGTTGGCGACAGATATAGCGGCGATGAGCGAGGGAGGGCGGGCTCTGAGGGACGGAGTACAATGTGACGTGAGGAAAAGTGGGATTGAGGCCGCGCGAAGAGGATGAGTGGGGCAGAGAGTGTGTATAGAGGTATAGAAGGGATGGAAAGGGACGCAGAGGCAGGGAACAGCGGGGTAGCGGCAGGGAGACAGAGAGGGGAAGGAAAGGGATTGAAACAGGGTAAAGATGTGGCAGGGAACAGAAGGGTCGCGGCAGGGAGGCGGAGAAGGGAAGGAGAGAGACACCGAAGCAGGGGCACGGTAGAGCACAGGGGACAGCGGGGCAAGGGGAAGGTAACAACAGGGACAGCAAAGTGAGGCAGGAGAATATGAGACAGGCAGAGCCGCATGAGGGAAAGCAGGAGTGAGTCTGGGTTGAATCACCGAGACAGGGCGGCGAGCAGGGAAAGAGGGAGGAAGGTAACACTCATACAGGGCGAAGACGAGGCAGAGAGGACAGACGGACGAGCGGCAGGGAGGCAGGGAAATGAGATGACGTAGGGACAGGGGTGAGGCAGGGGGCGCGAAACAGAGACAAATAGGGGCATGATTAGGGCAGGGTTGGCAGTGGTACAGGGAAACGAGATAGCGCAGAGGCAAGGTGTGAGGTATAGGGAGAGGCGATAAGGTATAGGGAGAGGCGATAAGGTATGGGGAGAGGCGATAAGGTATGGGGAGAGGCGATAAGGTATGGGGAGAGGCGATAAGGTATAGGGAGAGGCGATAAGGTATGGGGAGAGGCGATAAGGTATAGGGAGAGGCGATAAGGTATGGGGAGAGGCGATAAGGTATGGGGAGAGGCGATAAGGTTGGGTAAGCAGCGGCGTTCGACAGGGAGGTGCACGCGAAACAGAGACAAACGGACAAAACGGCGGCAGGGGTGAGGAATGCATACGGCAGGGGAGGCAATGATACAGGGCGACAATGAGGCAGGGAGCGGCGATAAGGCAGGGTGAATGGCATCGGCAGGGCGGTACACGCAAGCTATAAAGATGAACAGCGGCAGAAGGGAGGCAGGGAGGAGTGCATACGACAGGGGCGACAATGAGGCAGGGAGCGGCGATAAGGCAGGGTGAGTGGCGTTCGGCAGGGCGAGACTGTAGCGGGCGTCCAGTGGTGAGGGCGGGACGGGCCTCCTCGCCGCCACTACCACGGCTAGATGGGCGATCACAGCCGGTTTGACTTGGCACGGCGGGTCGCTATGGCCGGCGGGATCACCCAGTCACCCAGTCAGTCAGTCAGTCCGCCAGTCACCCAACTTTCGCGTCTGTAGTCTCTGTACCTACACCAACCAGTCACCCAGTCAGTCCGCCAGTCACCAGTACGTCACCCAACCCTCCTCTTAATTCGCTCTTTCTACAGTCATCCAGTCATCATCTATACCGCTAGTTTGTCATCCAGTCATTAGTTACATAAGCACAGTCACTTCCTTCACCCAGTCACCCGTATAAATCATCCTTCCACCCCTCTCGCCTCCTACCGTCATCCAGTCATCATCCATACGCGTACCTGCCGCTAATCAGTCATCCAGTCATTAAGTTCGATAACCACAATCACTTCCTTCAGCCAGTCACCCCAGAAGTCATCCCTCCGCCCTTCCCATCTCCTACAGGTGTTCGGTCATCACCTGTACTCGCTCCTGCCGCTAATCAGTCATCCAGTCATTAAGTTCGATAACCACAATCACTTCCTTCAGCCAGTCACCCCAGAAGTCATCCCTCCGCCCTTCCCATCTCCTACAGGTGTTCGGTCATCACCTGTACTCGCACCTGCCGCTAGTTAAGTAATTCAGTCCGTCAGATTTAGATCGGTGTTCTCAGACGCTTCCGCCCATCACATCAACAATTTCAAAAGGCAGAAAAGGAGATAAATCAGGTTACCGTGAGTGATTATTTACGTCCATGGTGCAGAAAAGCCTTGTCAGACTACCACTAGGGACTTCAAACTAGCCAAGGAAATGCCCCCCGCAACCCCTACGAAATCCTTGTCTAATGTGTAGAGAGATGTTTAAGAATATGGTACCTACTCAGTGTTCCACCAGTTCCCGTTAGGTCCCCGGTAGCAGCCTTGTCAAACTACCACAAGGGACATAAAATTACCCATGGATATGCCCAGCACACACCCCTACAACTCCTAAGAAAGTCTTGTCAAATGTGTATGCATGGCCGCCAAGATGTATAATTAATAATATATCCCTTAGTCTTCCACCCTTTTTTTTTGTCAAGAAAATAGCTCAAGGGAAATCAACAAAGAAAACACGAAACACCCCGCTAATCGCTGCTCCTGTATAAGACAAGCATGGATCGGCCGGAAGAGAGGTCACTTTTCGGAGGTGTCTTGATACTCGATCCGTCGCCGCTAAGTCCCCGGGTTCTCCTCAACAAAGAAAACACGAAACACCCCGCTAATCACTGCTCCTGTATGAGTCAACGCATGGATCGGCCGGAAGAGAGGTCACTTTTCGGAGGTGTCTTGATACTCGATCCGTCGCCGCTAAGTCCCCGGGTTCTCCTCAACAAAGAAAACACGAAACACCCCGCTAATCGCTGCTCCTGTATAAGACAAGCATGGATCGGCCGGAAGAGAGGTCACTTTTCGGAGGTGTCTTCATACTCGATCCGTCGCCGCTAAGTCCCCGGGTTCTCCACGCCGACTTGCTATGGGTATTCCGTCCTCACCTCTACGTCCTATCTGCTTGCGCTCTAGCCGGCCTCGGGGTAGCCCATCGCCGCCGCCCTTCGGTTATGGGTGTTCAGTCTGTGTTCGTCGCCGCCACCATCCACTCCCTTCCTGCACCTTCCGCTGGAGTCATACAATCAGCCGCTCACCTCCGCGCAGTCACCGGTAAATCGTCCACACAGTTACCCAGTTATTTGTCCAGTCAGTCACTCACTCAGTCAGATAAGCATGACACAGCAATGATTATTATTAGTTATCATTATTATTATTACGAACATATCACTCAAATTCATCGCGCAAGACATCCCAGAACGCCAACCAGCCAGTTTTAGTCAGACACTCAGCCATCTCTTGACAGCCATTACACCACTCATCCATTCATCCACCCATATAAGAACAATAATATAAACACGGGGCTACAATCAAGAAACCTCTCAGCCATTCAACCAGCCGCTCAGTCATCCATCCATACACGTAGAGCCAGACATTTACTCACCCATCGCTTCATCCAGGCACTCACTCAACCACTCAGCCAGTCATCCAGTCAGTATCGGCCGGGCAAAACAGCGAATTATCTTACCCAAACATCCATACATTTATACATCCATCCAGCCTCCGTTCCTTCATCCAGCCCTTCAGTCATGCATCCATACAGTCAGAGCAACATACCTCTACACACCCATCTCTTCATCCAAGCACTCATCCAGCCGTCCCTCCAGCTCTAAGACAAGCCAGTCACACATTCATCCAGTCAGAGCAACATACCTCTAGTACACATCCATCCCTTCATCCAGCCACTCAGCCCTTCACCCAGCCATCCAACCAGCTCTAGGCCAAGCCAGTCGACGCATTGCGATTTACCTTACGAACTATCATGCGAAGGTTACTATATCGTTCTGCCATTGAACCGTATTACACTGTGTCCCTACGGCGTGAGAGAGGAGGAGGAGGAGGAGCAGGAGGAGGAGGGAGACAAGGAATGGTGTGTATGGTAAAGGAGGGTAAAAGGGAGCAAAGTAAGGGAGACCGAGGAGCGGGGAGACGTATAAAGAGATCGTAAGGGGGAGAAAGAGATATAGGAAAGAGGGGAGAAGGAGGAGGCTTAGGGCAGGAGTGGATATGGGTAACGGGAACGACCTATTTCGCGTTGATGTACCTCCCTTCCCTTCCCTTCCGTTACCCTCCCTTCTTTCCCTTTCTTTTCCCTTCCTTCATAGGCTGACACCGCTGAAATAGAGGGAAGGATGAAGGGAAGGGAACGGAAGGGAAGAGTAAGCAAGATGTGGGGATGCGATGGAAATTTAAAACGAAGAAAGAGAATGTCAGGGGGAATGGAAATTAAGGGAGATAAAGAAATAGAGAATAAGGAAGTGAAGGAGAAGAGGGTTAGAAGGTAAAGGAAGAGAAAGAGTTAAAAGAGCAGAGACAGGGATAAGAAGAGAACGGAAGGAGAGAGGAAAATGGAAAGGAAGGAAAACGAAGGGAAGGAAAGGAAAGGGAACGAAGGGAAGGGGAGGGGAGGGGAAAGAAAGGAGAATGGAGGGGTGGAAAAGGAAGCAACGGGAAGGAAAGGAAATGGAAACGAAGGGAAAGGGAGGGGTAGGGAAGAGAAGGAAATAAGGGAGTAATGGGAAGGGAGAATAGGAAAGGGTAGAGTAGAAGAGGAAATAAGGGAGTAAAAGGAAAGGGGAATGGAAGGAAGTAAAGGAAAGCAAGGGAAAGGGATATGGGGAGGGGAAGGTAAAGGGAGGAAATAAGGGAAGGCAGGGGCAGGGGAGGCAAGGGCAAGGGTGGGCAAGGGCAGGAATTAAGGGAGACAGCCAATGCGGGCGAGACTTTACGTTGCCCGGCACCATTTTCGCACGTCATTGAAATATACAACAGCGGGAAAAGTTAGCCGTCGCCATGTTGGATTTGGCTTAGCACACACACACACACACACACACACACACATAGACACACACATACAGACATACATAGGCGGTGTGTGTATTTTTTTTCCTATGTGTGTGTGTTTGTGTGTGTGTGTTTATCGCTCTGTTTTTATTCGCTTATCGACGTTTTTTTGTTCGTTTGTTTTTCCTCGTTTTACTTTGTTTTTGTTGTTTGTTTTTTTCAAGTGTTTATTATTGTTAGTGAATCCATCCATCTGGTTATTATTACTAACTCGTAGGCACTTTGTTTTGTGTTTATTTGTTTGTTTGTTTGTTTATATTTGAAGTGTTTGGCCGATTGCGCGGTGTTTGGTTTTCGGATTCCTGTCGTTTTTATATTTACCTCTCTCTCTCTCTCTCTCTCTCTCTCTCTCTCTGATGGTGACCTGCCCATTAGTCAATCTATTTATTTATCCATCTGTTCGTCAATCTGTCTTCGCTAAAGCAATTGAATCGTTTACGACTCTAACGATATAACAGACAGATAACGAGGGGAGAGAGAGAGAGAGAGAGAGAGAGAGAGAGAGAGAGAGAGAGAGAGAGAGAGAGAGAGGGAAGGAAGGGAAGGGAAGGGAAGGAAGGAAAGGAAAAGGGAAGAGGACGGAAGGGAAGCGAAGGAAAATGGGGAAATGGGAAAGAAAGGAAAGAAGGAAGCGAGAGAGAGAGAGAGAGAGAGAGAGAGAGAGAGAGAGAGAGAGAGAGAGAGAGAGAGAGAGAGAGAGAGAGAGAGAGAGAGAGAGAGAGAGAGAGAGAGAGAGAGAGAGAGAGAGATTTGGACAGCAATTTCAAACCAGTTGTCCGAGAATGTAAAAAAATAAATAAAATAACGAAATAAATTAGCTGAAGATATTTTAACGGAATTATTTTATTTGCCGTTTATTTTTTTTTTTGCCAGACGCCGAAAACATTACGACAGACTTAAAACTAATGTGTTCGGTGTTTTTGTTCTTGTTTTATTTTACTTCATTACGTGTAAAAACCCAAAAAGAATACGAGGGAATAAACAAAAAATAAGGTGCTGATTTTGTTTTGCTACTCTCTCTCTCTCTCTCTCTCTCTCTCTCTCTCTCTCTCTCTCTCTCTCTCTCTCTCTCTCTCATTGAAAACCCTACTTATATATTTATTTTCAAACAAGACTCCAAAACGACGTGTCTACAAACATTTCTAATACTATAACACACACACACACACACACACACACACACACACACACACACACACAAACAAACACACTATTAACATCCAAACAATATTTTCGCGTAGTAATGCAATTTTTTCCTTCTCCCTTCCTTTTTTTATTGCGATGTGCGCTGTGTGTGTGTGTGTGTGTGTGTGTGTGTGTGTAGGACTACGTGGAGAACCTACGAGAGAGATGAGGAGAGAGAGAGAGAGAGAGAGAGAGAGAGAGAGAGAGAGAGAGAGAGAGAGAGAGAGTGAGGTGAGGTGTATTGCGCATGCCCAGAACAGACCAATGGCAGGGAAGGACAGGTGATCGGCGGTCTCTAAATTAGACTCTGTTCGTGCATTTCGAGTAATTAGTCCAACACGCTCCCTTCACTATGATCGTCCTCCTTTTTTCTATATGTTCAAATTACGACGACCCGTCCGATGCTGGACCCCCAAAACATTCGCTGGTTATGGCCCGCGCATGGAGGCCTCAGTGGGTAAACGCTGCTTTCCTTTTTTGTGTGTGTGTATGTGTGTATCTACTTTTGTTTTATATTTGTGAGAACTTACCCAAAAAACAACTTAGTGTGTGTGTATGTATGTATCTACTTTTGTTTTATATTTGTGAGAACTTACCCAAAAAACAACTTAGTGTGTGTGTATGTATGTATCTACTTTTGTTTTATATTTGTGAGAACTTACCCAAAAAACAACTTAGTGTGCGTGTTTGTGTGTATCTACTTTTGTTTAAATTTGTGAGAACTTACCCAAAAAAACAACTTATGCTTTTTCTACGATATTTTTTTGTCTGTTTTTGTTTTATATTTGCAAGACTTTACCCCAAAAACAACAACCTATATTTACGGCCAGTGTGTTAGCGTCGTCCTTATTTTTATTATTATTATTATCATTACTATTATTATTTTGTTGGTGGGGAATCAGTGTTTACATGGAGTAGTTATTTCCTGCGATTACGGCGCCAATCGCTAAAGCCAATTAGTTTTATCTCCTCCATTTAATTACTTACATATTACTTGATTACCTTCCCACGTGTTAATTATTCCGGGCTATTTATTTTTCCTTTTGCTCAGCCATCCGCCGCAGCGCTACGAACCCACCCACCTACGCCCGTCCCCTTCACCACGCCTCCCTGCCCACGCCCATGTCACTCTCCTTTGATATCAGCGGATGGGTCTTCGGGCACCTCACTTAACCCGTTTGCAAAATGGTTAAACAAATACAAAAGCGGTGAAGGAAGGTAAAGGCGGGTGCATACGCCATAGCTGCGCGTGGCTGCGGTGCTCATCTCCGAACCCGTCTTTGGAGAATAGTTTGCAAAAAGGTAAAACAAATACGAGTACGATGATGGAAGGTCTATATTAATTATTCATCAGAAGGTAAAGGGAAATAAGATGGGGCAATGTTCGTGAAAGCAGTCATCATCCTAGCTCTGTAAATCATGTGCATCCTGCTGCTGTCAATTTCCCTTACACTGATACGTGATAGTTTAGTCATTATTTATCAGACGCCAGAGGGAAAAGTAGTGAGACAAGGTCGGTATAATTAGTCAAAATCCTTGTGTTGTGATTTATCCCGTGTGTCCCGCACCTGCTGATATCTCCGGTACTGACACGATAGTTGACAATAATTATTCGTGGTAGTTTACGGTAATTATTGAACAGAAGCCAAAGAGAAATAAAATGAGGCAAGGTTCCTGTAAGTTGTCAAAATTATTGTGTTGTGTTTTCTTGTGTGTGTATCCCGCGGCAGTTAATTCCTTTAGTGATTCGTGATAGTTTACATTAATTATTTATCATAAGTCAAAGGGAAATAAAATGAGGCATGGTCCGTATATATAATTAGTCAAAAGCTTTGTGTTGTGGCCTATGCCGTGTGCCCTGTGCCTGCTGATCTCCGTTAGTGACACGTAACAGTTTCCGCGGCCCGGCCCGCTGACCCCGTCCCTGATCCTTCTCGAGACAAGGAGCGCCACGGACGGACGGGAGCACGGAGGGACTCGGTGCGGCACGAACCCTTTTTGTCACCTGACGTTATAATTAATTACTCCACAAAATTCACGCCGGTAATGAGCAAGCAATCATAATTAAGTAATATTATTCCCCGCCGTAATGGACAGAAATACGGCGCCCGATCGGCGGACATGAATTTTGGTTTGCCTCGCGTCCCCCGCCGTCTGCACGCGTTCCCGCCGCGGCAGACAGACAGACAGGCGCTGACGGGAGGCACGAGAGGGAAATGCAAGGCGACGCGACAATAGACCGACGCCGCCGCGGCCCCCCGATGCTTCCTTCCCCTGAGCGATATTTTCCCACTTCCAGACGCGGCCAGCGGCAGGCGGGCAAGACGGAGCGGGCCCGGCACTCCCCCTCCTCCAGGCACGGCCGGCGGCACCCCACACCACCGCCGGCACCACCACCACGGCGGAAAGCGTTGCCGAGGCGCCTCCACACCCTCGCTCCCGCCGCCCCCTTGCCCTGACCTACCTCGCCGCCAGCACCGCCGCCAGAGGGTAATAAAAACATGAGCTACATTCTAGGCTGGACGTGACGGGCATGCGGCATTGTCTGCAATTTAGAATAATGTGAATTTACAAGTGGCGACACCGAAGAGGCCTAGCGACTGCAGGCACAAGGCAATAATCCCACAACATTGGCCCTCGCTCGCCCCGACAACCCGAGAAACACGGAATGGCACGAACTGGGCCGCTCATGAAGGCCCTGCAAACAAGGGTGAGTGAGGGCAGGAGCGTGAGGGGTTTTAGCCGAGGGGACAGCGGTAAAGACAACGAGAAGAGCTCCCTAGCGCCGAGAGACCGCGGGCCCCCAGTCCTCTCTCTCTCTCTCGCCACACGACTGGTCCTGAATCGATACACCGTAAACACGCGCTCTCAGCGAGGCGCCAAAGCTCAGACCTATCCACACTACAGGTTTTCACGCGCCACACGGCCCTGCCACGTACACGTCCACGCACACACGCCCTGCCGCCCATGGCCTGAGACTCCAGCCCCAAGCGCCCACGGCAGCCCCACGGGAACACGGAGAAATTCACCCTCGTCCTCATGGTCTTGTGTCTGTGTGTGAGTGAACGTAAGTCTGAGAGTGTGTGTATGTGCGTGCGTGTGTGTGTGAAAGACAGTGTGGGCGTGTACATGAATCCATACACGAGTGGCGCATAGACACAGCGTGCCTCGGCGGCTAACACAGGACACAGACACACGATATAAATAGAAATCAAGTCGTACTCACCATAAAACTAGACAGCACAGGAGGGCTCTTCCGGTCTGGGGTGTCGGTGGCGGCGGACGGAGTGGATGTGTCTCTCACCAACGTCACGATTTCACGGGGGTTTGCGAGTCTAGCCTACGTTGGTCCCTCAGTTTCCGGCTAGTGCTAGGGCTGTCTAAACAAGGGGGTCGTCGGGCGAGGGATATTTAATCTGAGGTCGGCGGAACGGAGCGGAGTTTTCGTCGTCAACAATGAATGCCTGGAGCTGGCAGGAAAGTCGGCTCACGTTGGCAAGTATCGCGCTGGTGAGGGTTTGAGTCCCAACCTCGGTTGTGCTCCTTCGGCCCGGCTGCCGCCCTGACTACGGAGGAGGTGACGACAAGGTCCAAACAGCGCGGATGGAGATGTTGCTGGAGGGAGGAGGCGCGTCTGTCTCCTCTGACGGTGGACTGTCAAGTGGCGCCCGTCAAGCCTCGTCACTCGTGTTGGCTCCTCCCTTTGTGGCCCTGAGCTGCGCAGGGGAGTCTGGGAGCCGAGACGCAACTCTCCCTTGCTTCCCACTCCCTATTGATTTTAAGAAGCCCTTTCGAGTTTTATGGGCTTGGAAATCGTAAACACGTGATCTACAATAATATATTAGTCCGTGGGTGGCCTGTAGCGGCGTTATAATTAGAATTTAGTGGTGGAAATTGCGCTTTTCCGAGAGTGATGCACACCCGGGGAGAGCCTATCGCCTCCATGACGAAGAGCTTTGAAAAGAGAAATGTGCTTTATGAAAAGGGCGAGAATCATCATAAATACGTCAGCGCGGCGGCTTGAGATCGCTAGATATGATGTTTTCGATCACTCCTCGACGGCCTGGCCCGGGCAGAGCTGCAGGGAGAACTCGGGGGTCGAAAACACGAGGCCTCACATACGAAGTGAATGAGGCTGCACATGGTGATAAGTGTCCGTTTTCTATGAGTAACTGCCGGGTGTTTGGCGACGGGGAGGAGCGACTGTCAGTCTTAGGGGGAACGAACCGGCACAAAAATACAACCCAGCTCCTCGCTAACCCGCTTTCCTCCGCGTATCCCGTCTCGGCCACACTTGTATTCATTCACGAAGCTTTCAACATAAATCCCTGTGCCAATATACAGCCACCAGCGGGCTCGGGGAGGGTGGCGCGGGGACGGGTTGAGGCCATAAATCGTGCAGTACCGGTGGTCAAGTTTTCAGCATTCGTACGCGACTGGGCTGTCCTTACCTGTGTGTTGGGCGGCCGCTATACCTCAGTCCCGGGCTGGCGCGGCGAGGGGTCAGTGGGTCGCTCTGCGTGACGCCCCGGCTCGCACGTGGCTTCAGCGTGGCTCTGTATCCCCGCACGCCGCCGCCGGGACAGCCTCAGAGCACCCACGGAGGACCGCTAATGCCCCACCCCGACGCCGCAGAAGGGGAGGAAGCATCGCGGGGCATGACGAACCGTACCTTACAGCCACACACATCACTCGGACAGGTTTTCCTCACTGATTGGCGCTGCATTTGCGATTACTAATTAACACCTTCAACTCGTCAGGTACAAATTAATTAACGATGTAGAGAACGATTAACTGATGACTCTTCGTTTACTCCTGAGACACATTACACATCACGCAGACATGTTTCCCTTATCGACTGACACTTCATTTGCGATTACTAATTAACACCTCAAAATCTTCAGGTACAAATTATTTAACGATTAACTGATGACTCTTCGTTTACTCCTGAGACACATTACACATCACGCAGACATGTTTCCCTACACATCACGCAGACATGTTTCCCTTATCGACTGACACTCCATTTGCGATCAATTCTTAGCACCTCAAAATGGTCAGGCACAGATTAATTAAGGACGGAGATAACGATTAACTCCTCGCCTACTCCTGCCTTCTCCTGAGACACATGACACATCACTCAGACAAGTTTCCCATATTAGCTATATTACCGATTACTGACTAGACTTATTTGCACCTTCAGAACGACACGTACAGATTAATTAACGATGCTATTGTCATTACTTAAGCTGATAGTCCCCGCTTACTCCTGCCTGCCCGTTTAGACCCATCACACTCAGACATGTTCCCCCGCCGACTCAAGCAACCTTTGGGCCAGTTTTACAGTCCAATACATGCAGCACCTTTGTAAGCTTCCCAACCAAACAGAAAATACGACGAACATTCCTTGTAGCTATAGTGTTTGGCGTTGAAATAAAGAGGATGAAATTTTAGGAAACTACACAGGAAATCTCTTTATTAGTATTTGGGATCGAGTAGGAATAAAGGGTCATTGTGAAGAATATGGTTTAGTTTGGGTGTTTACAATGACTCTGTATTAGACTATCGAACTGCCCCATGCAATTTGTCACCATTCTTTGTACCTCCAAAACGTTAGGTACAGAGAAGTTAAGGATCGGTTTCATTGGCCTGGTGGATTAGCGTTAACTCTTCTGACACCAAAAAACAAAAGGAAGGATAAAGAAGCTTAACCTCTTCCTGATGTCCATAAAAACGATTAAAGGAAAAAAAATGTTAAGCCACAAAATAGAGACGCCAAGATGTATCAGGTAATAGATGAATACAGTGATAGACAGAGATTAATACATAGATGGAATAATACATAAAATAAAGGAGTATGTATCCTTATGAGAAGACGCACTACAGGAATAACTACAAGACCACAACAGGAAATATAAAAAATAAAAAAACAGGAAAATCGACTGGTTCGTAAATTTAAGGTGTCAGTGAACAAACAAACAAACAAACAAATAAACAAATACACACACACACACACACACACACACACACACACACACACACACACACACACACACACACACACACACACACACACACACACACGACGATAATATAAACTGTGGCAATAAAAGTGAATATGTATGTTCACTAATCCGTCCGCCACATTGATATCAGTGCGGGCAAGTTATTATTATTATCATTATTATATTATTGTTATTATTATTATCACTTTCCTTGTATCATTCTGTCCCATCTAGAAACTTGTGGGTACGTGTAATTAAAAAAAATATACGTATATCGAGTTTATTTTCGTTACAAAGAAAGTAGTAGTAGTAGTAGTAGTAGTAGTAGTAGTAGTAGTAGTAGTAGTAGTAGTAGTAGTAGTAGTAGTAGTAGTAGTAGTAGTAGTAGTAGTAACAGTAATAAGATGAGATATTAAACAGCTCATACAAAGTAATAAGAAAGACAGACAGACAGACAGACACACAGACACATAGACAGACACACAGACAGGCAGACAGACAGACAGACAGACAGACACACACACAGACACACAGACGGACAGACGGAGAAGGAGGCAAAAGGAGAGGTAGAAGGGATACATCAGGAACACGACGCCGCCCACACCGATAAATGCACAGCGCTTATTTATTTCCGCGCCTCAATGGGCTAATCGAAGGAGAGGAAAAGACATTACCATATCAATAAGCTTCGTTCGGGATCGCTCAGCCACATCCCTAATCGGTCACCTTTTTTGCGTCCCCGCGTTTGTCCGGCGCACGTAAGTCAGCGGGCGAGGCGGCGTGATCGGGGCCTGGGCGACGGCGTGTACTGGCAGGGTGTGAGGCGTGTGAGTCTGGCCCTGTAGACACACACACACACACACACACACAAGGCCCTGGGTACACACTATGCCAGGGTTTCTCAATACTTCTCTCACTCTCACTCTCTTACTCAGTACTTCGTCAGGACAGGTTCTAGGCCAGGGCTACTCAACTATTATAAACAAAGGTCCGGTTAGACAAGTTCAAAAAATGTAGATGCAGAGGGTCCGACAAATAGTGAGAGTCCAGCAGGGGTCCAGCAGCAAAAAAAAAAAATTAAGGTCAAGGCCATATTTTTAATTAAACATTTCGGCGGCCAAGCACACACACATACATTTGACAAAGCTTTCGTAGAAGTTGTGAGGGGGTGGAGTGGGGGCAGTTCCATGGGTACTTTTATTATATTGCCCTAATTTCCCTCGATCCACTATACTCCCACACGTCCGTCGTGCAACGAAACACACGAGACAAAGAAAGGTTTTGCCGGCGCCGCGGGGATCAAACCCTCGACCAGCGAGATGGGAAAGCCACTCCTTAACCAGTCGGCCAAAGAGGTACTCCCCTCGCAGAGTGAGTTATGGGAGGCTCGCCCGTCAGGTGGGTCATAGCACTACATTATGACGCCGGTAATAGTGTGACGAAGCCTCTGTATACCAGGAACGTGAAAACACTCATGAGAGCCTTTTAAACTACTTTCCTGTGTGACCTTTGAAAATATTTGTTATGAAAATCGAGAGCGTCTGAGAATTCGAGACAGAGCTGGACAGGCTACTCACTGTTACAGATCGCCACTGCTGGACAAAAGGTCAGCCAAACACTGCGAGCCGGAAGACACATACAGCTCATAGTTCAAAGGCCAACGGGACGGAGATGACCACCGCCGCCACGCGCAGATATAACGTATGGCTCCCAACTGTTCCTGTAGGTGTTCAGATGCAGCCAGCTCATCAACTAAGACGCAGATCTCTTTGTGGCGGGAACGAAATAGCTTCGAATGCATTAATAGATGGTCTAAAAATGATGCGAGTAAAGTTATCAGGCCCTAGATAATTATGGACAAAAGCGTGCAGGTGAGAACGAGATGCAGTCGAGACGGGAGCGAAATAACTTCAAATATTTTAACAGAGGGCCTAAAAAATGATGTGAATATAGTTATCAGGTCTTAACACAGACATAGGCGTGGAGATGAGAACGGCAGCAGCGGTTTTGTCTACGGGATGAACAAGCCAGACTTCGGAACATAATTATGCACGCGAGCGCCCTTGTGTGTGTGTGTGTGTGCAGCATGGTATTATAACGTATTGCCCCTCAGTACCCGTCTTCAAAGCCCTCTGCTCCCCCCTAACACACACACACAAAAAGGGCTTCAGTAATTGCTCGACGTAGATATTGTGTCTGTGTTTGTTTTGATCTAGTTAGGTCTGTTTGGGTCATACTTTCCAAGGGGTTAATAGGTTACAGGTACACGGAAAATATAAAAAAATAACGATAACAACAATAATGAAATGGAAAAGTATCGTATAATATTGAAACAGAAGAGTATCGTATAATATTGAAACAGAAGAGTATCGTATAATATTGAAACAGAAGAGTATCGTATAATATTGAAACAGAAGAGTATCGTATAATATTGAAACAGAAGAGTATCGTATAATATTGAAACAGAAGAGTATCGTATAATATTGAAACAGAAGAGTATCGTATAATATTGAAACAGAAGAGTATCGTATAATATTGAAACAGAAGAGTATCGTATAATAATGAAACAGAAGAGTATCGTATAATATTGAAACAGAAGAGTATCGTATAATATTGAAACAGAAGAGTATCGTATAATATTGAAACAGAGGAGTATCGTATAATAATGAAACAGGAGTATCGTATAATAATGAAACAGAGGAGTATCGTATAATAATGAAACAGAAGAATATCGAATAATAATGAAACAGAAGAGTATCGTATAATAATGAAACAGAAGAGTATCGTATAATAATGGAGAGTATCGTATAATAATGAAACAAAAGAGCATCGTGAGTCTACAAGTGTGGCTGGACTGGTCTGGGTGTCGCCTCGTCCTGCACAAACCTCCGCCGCTTACCGCCACCTTGCTTAACTGTCACGGTTTCTTTTATTTCTGCTCTTCATGTTTGCTTATTGAGGGGACTCTGTTTGGGTCTATTCTGGTCTGTTTGGGGTCTATTTGGGTCTGTCTGGGGTCTATTTGGGTCTGTTTGGTGTTTATTTGGGCTTGTTTGGGTCTGTTTGGGCCTATTTGGGTTTGTTTGGGTCTGTTTGAGCCTATTTGGGTTTGTTTGGGTCTGTTTGAGTCTGTTTGGGTTTGTTTGGGTCTGTTTGGGATGATGGTGATGTTGGTGGTGATATGGGTGGGTTATTTTCCGTTCACGATGCAGCAGCCGTGTAAAACTCTCACTATAGCATCACCAAACAGTCCGTGAAAAGCTCAGCAACTTCTACGAGAGGGTATTCAAACAGGCGAAGTGAGGCGATGACGTTGTTTAATTAACCCGGTACCAGCGACGGGCCAAATTTGTGCCATGATATAAACCCCAAAAAATAGATGATACATACACTGATCACAAATGTTTCAATATATATTATGAAATGGTTTGCGTGAGTGATGATTTTTTCTAATTTTTCTCGCTTAGAGGGAACATTAAGAAACATGATCCCCGGAGTTAACCGGTAGCAGCGACGGGCCAAATTTGAGCCATGATATAAACCCCAAAATAGATGATACATACACTGATCACAAATGTTTCAATATATATTATGAAATGGTTTGCGTGAGTGATGATTTTTTCTCATTTTTCTCGCTTAGAGGGAACATTAAGAAACACGATCCCCGCAGTTAAAAATACATTTCCTACATACATGGATAGAGAGAGGGAATTGCTGTGCTCACCTTCAGAAGATCGGCAAGGAGCGGGATGCACAGGAGGGGAAGGCAAGAGGTACAGGAACGCGTTAGGCTGGAGAAGGCGAAGGCTGTGGCTCAAGGAAGTTGGCTAAGGCTACTGATGGCTTAGGAGGCGAGCGGCGGTGGCAGCGGCGACGGCGGGGGTGAAGATGTGTGGGTCATATTGCAAAAGTGTCAGTATTAGTTTTATCATTATTTTTTTATTACTATTATTATCGCTGTTGCTTTGTTCGTGAAATTTATATACCAGTTAATATCCCAAATAGTGGAATGAAGTGGCAATGAAGTTTCGCTTGAGTTAATTTATACACTTATGCCAAATTGAGCAAACATAGTATATTTTTTTTACAGTGATGGAAACAGCTCAAGGACAGAAGAAAAAATAAGTGAGGAAAAAACGACCACTAATCGCTACTCCTGTAAAACAAAGTAGCAAAAGAGCGGCCAAGAGAGAGATCACTTTCGGGTGGAGTAAATAGAGTAAATAGAGCAAAGTAAACAAAGTACGGATGTAATTAATAACTAGAGAATTAAGAGTATCAAGACACCTCTCCTCCCGAAATTGACCTCTTTTTTAGCCACTCTCTACCCTTTTCTTTTGTGGGAGCAGCGATTAGCGGGCTTTTTTCTACTTTTTTTTTGCGGGGGTCGCCCTTGAGCTGCTTCCTTTCCTGTAAAAAAAAGAAAAAGAAAAGGATGCAGGATGAAGAGACAGCGAGAGAAGTGCCGCTGTACAAGATCTTATGGCGATTGATGTCCACCGCCCTTTCTTTTCTTAGATTACGACGTTCATCCACTAACATCGTCGGACGGAATGGCGGAGAGGCTGCGTGAGATTCCCGCTTTGCTTTAATATTGGCGTATGAGAAACATAAAATGGCGTCCCTTCACAACGAGCGTCGATATGTAAAGAAGCACCGCGCCTCTGGACACTACTGCGACAAGTATTTTTATTATAACAAACAAAGTGTCAACAAGCGTCCCGCAGTTCAGTAATAAGCATCGGAGCGTGTAGACGTACGACAGTCTCTTGCTATGTATTTACTAAGAGAATCGAAACCTTTCCATCAAAAATATCCTCAAACGAAGAGTAACAGTAACAACACAAGTCTAATTAGTACGGTAATAAGGTGCCGAGTGTTTATATGTGCGTTTTTTGTGGTGTATATAAGAGGATCGAAACCTTTGCAGCTAAACTGTTTTCTCCCGCCAACATCCTGCCTCGCCCCCGCCCAATAAGGCACCATACATTCATCCTTCGTGGCTCTCCATAACAAAGATATATTTACTTTTCTTTCAGCTCTCTCATTCCTCACATGGCCCTTGAGCGGGGAGGAATGAGAGGCTGCGAAGGAAAGAATAATAATTATATAGGAATGCGAAGAATGGGTAGCGTGCTCACTGATCACTATTGTTGTTAAGTAGAATAGAATTTAGCACTCGCAACAAAGCATAGGACCAAAAATAAACTGTACTTAAATCAGGTAACAAAGACGGGAAATAAATTGATTCTTTGCAGTTTTTGCAGCAGCACCACCGTCACCCGTCCTTCAGTTGCTCGTATTTTGTAATAAAACGACAATGAAGTTTGCTACGCAAAGTTTCCAACAGTTTTCTGAATCTTGCTTTACAAATTCTGTTGAACATAAAGTCTCAGAGTCTAAGGAAATCTCCTGCCACATTTAGCACCAGCAGACTAACCAGCAAAGGGTCATTCAGCAAGATTTCCACCAGATCGCCGCTAACTTCCCAGCGTCTACATAAAACAGTGTGTTACGGGGGGAACGTTACCTAGGGAGTGACGCTGTAAACTCTACGGACACAGCCAGTCATGTTCACATTGCTCGGCGGCTCCCGTGCAGGACAATGTCAACACCCCAGATTTATTACCCTCAGAACAGCTTTATTCTACATCAATATATATATATATATATATATATATATATATATATATATATATATATATATATATATATCTATATATATATATATATATATATATATATATATATATATATGTGTGTGTGTGTGTGTGTGTGTGTGTGTGTCAGTAATATGCAGCAGGACAGTAATGAGCACGCAACGCATTCCTCGAATCATAATGAGCTCTTTACCTTTTCCCTCACAACAAGTCATCCCAGTCATGGGGAGGCGGTGGATGAGTGGTTAGCGTGCTGGCGCGGCCAAGAGCCACAGCCACAAGCTGGGATTTTTCAGTCATCACCGAGTGGCCTAAGATTATCCATATACTGTCCTGCAGACCACCTATCAACTCGGACTCTAGATTCTCTCTCAGAATGAAAGGATCTAAGATGAGCTCCGGAGGACAGCATGAGCCGATCAAGACGGCCCCACTAAAAACACCTGCTTGCTCCATAACTGGCTGGGGCTGACCTAGGCACCCACCAAGAAAGAAGCCTATATATACTGGTGCCATAGATCGAAATGTTAAAAAGTAAATATGTAGATAAAGTCATCAGACCCGCCACCAGTCATCGGTCATCAGACCAACTTCGCCACTGAATATACCAATAGTAACTTAATTCGTTACGTGAAATCTTAGAAGTAAAGCTCTAAGGATGTAAGATATAGTTTACGATGTGATTTAGATGATAATAATGCAACCGTGTGTGTGTGTGTGTGTGTGTGTGCGGCCATTAGAGAGACAGACATACAGCTCTGCGGTTCTTCCCGAAATCCCTGCTGAGCTACGGAACCTGTAGCGTCACGGGTCCTGCTTTCGGTGCATAGTATAATCGTAAGAACACGTTGGTCAAGTTATCGTTGTTGAAAGGAGTGTTACTTAGTCAAGATGAGCCAGTGAAAATCTGATCTCCCTTGCCCAACCCTGGACTCTTTTTCGCCTTTTTCGTGTTCTACGCATGCGCATTGAAGATCTCTGATGTTACCCTGGCAACAGCTACAGTACCTAAGCTACCACGCACGAACTCCTGTTCCCACGTATGATATTTAGGTCCGCCTCTCACATCAGCTATTTCGAAAGGACAAAAAGTAGATCAGTCGGGTTCTAATGAGCGTTTCTTTAGGTTCATGGTAGAGAGGAAGGTTCAGACCACCAGAAGAGTCATAAAAGTACCCCTGGAAATATGCAAAACCCCTACGAAAGCTTTGTTATAAATATGTGAGTTTGGGCGATGATATGTTTAAGAATATGACTTTTAGATTTTTCCAGTGCCAATCCAGTTGATTCCACCACCAGCCAGCCACGCCCACTCCTCCCCGCGACCAAACTATATTTCCCAGCAATTAGTCAAAGTAATATCAACTTAATTTACCTTAGAGATGTATGTATGTTTATGTCTGAGTAGCAAACCGTGATATAATGACACTCAAATTACTTCAGTGATGATTAAAATTGACTTCATTGGTGTGTGTGTGTGTGTGTGTGTGTGTGTGTGTGTGTTGAAACTGCAATACACATGAACAACATCTTACCTGCTGCTGAGAGTCGATGCAGTGTGATGGGATGTTTTTATTTATTTATAGATTCCAACACCATCGCGTCCTCCTCCTCCTCCTTCTTCTTTTTGTCTTCGTAGGTCCGCCTCCTCTTGATCCTCCCTTCTTATCAATCACACACTTTGCTTTCCACTTGCATCTCTCCACCATCGTTCTCGCATTTACGAATAACTATAGCACTCGACCGTTCATGTAGCTACTTTCCCCCCTCCCCCTCGATTCTTCCCTTGCTTTCTAGCCTCTTCCTCTTCTACACTTTATTCCCAGCACTGTTAGGGACACTTTTGTTAATGTTGGACTTCTCACCGTTTCCTTTCCGTCTTCACACAGGCCTGACACCGTAACCGAGTAGCACTGTACCAGACAAACACTCCCGCCATCACCTGTCAACCGAGGGAACGTTTGTTTTGTTGACGTTTGTAAGAGGAGGTGCGCCTTTCCAACGGTACCTTAAATTTCATGATTGTTTGATTAACGGTTTATTTTTGCAGAAGTAAACAGCAAAGGAGAAGGGAGGAACATGCCATGGCGACCCACAGGCAATACAAAACGTGATTTGTTTGTTTTTGTTTTGATACTCTCTTACTTGTGGTATTTTATATATTCAAGTTAAATACATTTTCCAAGACAAAACACACACAAGCACCTGTAAATGTGTTTTGCAAATTAATTATATTATCGAAAGATTCAAAAAGTGTTGTTTTGCTCTGCCGTTTCGTACTATTTTATTATCATGAACGAAAATTTACTTGAAGATACGAACGGGGAGGTCTTGGCAGTTCGGCAGACTGACCCCAGCAGATGTGTGAATAGTTGTAACACACACACACACATATAACCCAGAACAACAAAATGAGAATATGAAAGAGAAAAGAAACACAAATTGGAGTCGGTAGGAGGAAGAGGACAAGAAGAAAAAAAGGAGAGTGCAGATCAAAGCCTCAGCGACATACATTGGTAGATAGGCAAAGTATCTGCTCAATAGTACTGAGTCACTATGAAGCACTAGGACGGTAAGCAAGGTTGCATGTGGGTTGAAGACGCAGTAAATCTAGATCTGGTATCACTAATGGGGTTGGACGGGCTAGGAGTCTCCCACTCTAGACAACTGTAAACTCTCCCTGATATTCATTCTTCTCAAGGCTTTCTCCACACACCAGTGCCGGGTCATACACAAGCAAGTCAGTAAATAAAACTCATGCACCTGATCCCATTTCCTACAAGCCGACTGATGTTTTTTTATTTTTTTTATTTTCTATTTACGTGTCTCTTGAGGAGCCTGGATGGTAGTCAGCCCCAGTCCGTCATGGCGCAGGCAAGTGTTTATAGTGGTGCCATCATGGATCATCCCTCAAAAACTGTGTACTTTAAAACTGTTCAATCCAAAGGAAATGAAAAATAGTAGTTTTATGCCAGAAAGTTTACTGATAACTATATAAAAGATGAAGGAATGGCAATGCTGAATATTCATTGAGGAAGTGACCAGGGCAGTGTGCAGCATAGAGGAGCTGAGCAAGGATAATATAGCTTGGGAATTCATGGCACTTGCAATAAGACGCTAAATATGCAAAACTCTTAAGAGATTTCTGGTCTGAGAAGGGATGAGACATCAGGGAATGAATGCGACTTACTGTTTATTTCACTTATATATCACCACGGAGGAAAAGATTCAGTCAAATGTCAGAGCTTTGAAATAGGATGAAGATATGGTATTCATCTCCCAATATATATAATCTCAAGATACTACTTTGCATTAAATAATACAAACTAGTTATGCACAGTCTTTCTTATATCCTAATTATTTTGGCCATTGCATGAGAGAAAACAGTTTTGGTTTGTTCTGATTTATTTTTATTTTTTAAGTGTAAAAAGTTTGACATGGAATGAACTTTATAACAAAATTAAATAAGTCAAAAGTTATGCTGTGTCTACTCTATCAGCCATAAAAATATATCCACACTAACAGACAAATATTTACTACTGGACTAAAGGTCTTCCCTCACCTTATAATTTTAGTCTTGATCTCGTTATAAGCAGAAAAAAATCAAAATAATCTCTTACTCTATCTTCCTTTTGCTTTTCCCTGCAAAAGATATAAGCATTCAAACATGAGGATGGCCTACAGTTCACATTCATTCATATAATATAACTTCTATGTACATAACAGTCTTATTTTAGTGCAGTAATAAACTCGCTGATTCCCTTCCAACTCGCCCCGGCAGCACCACACTCAGCTGTCCACCTGTTTTATTCTAATGTTGTAAAGAGTTGCTGATCCCTTGCCAACTCTCCCTGGCAGCTCCTCAGTCTGCTAGCAACTCCTCCTCATCCAGGTTTAGATCCTGAAAGAATCAACAAGCATCATAAGTCACATAAAAAAGCCATGAAAGGGTTGGGGATTGAAATCAGGCCAGGTAAAAACTTAACAGAATCTTTTTTTTTTGGGGGGGGGAGGCAAGTTTATAAAATATCTACAATTCCACGTTCACAGCTCTGAATCAACAAGTAAATCATTTATATGTTACCACACTCTTACATTAGGGTCAATGTTGTCTTCAATGCGAACTTTCTCAATATCCAGCTCCAGCTCTCTCTCCAGTTGAGCCTGGTCTATGGTGGGCCGGGCTGCTGCCCCACCTGCTGGAGGCAAGGCAACTCATGACACAGCTGGCAGGGAGTCTCACATGAACCCACTGCTCTACATCAGTTATATAAGGACATGAAGGAAGTAAAAAATATCACAGGTACCTGCACTTCTGAATAAGTGCTTTGCTTATATAGACTGTCTAGATATATATCATTAATATTTGTTGTCTTAGTCTAAGTTAGTCATCTATACATATTTACATAGACTGCCTGTAAATGAAAGGTCTTCACACACTATAAAAACTATGGTACCCTTAGCATCATAATAGATAAGTACACTACTGAAGGCTGTTAATGTGTGTCACTGTTAATCAGGTAAATAAGTCCATGTGTGAATGTTTCAGCAGTGCACCAAGCACACAGACCCTCATGCACCACCACCAACACCGCCACTCGTCACGGAATATATCAAAACACCTCTACAATATTTTTTAAAAACACACAACTATATTGCTCCTGTTATCACTCTCCTGCAGGCTTGCAAACAGAAACAACAGCTACTCTGGGATACCCTTAAGGTTCAAACATTTGCATTATACTGAAATTATTTAAAAAATGTTATGTCAGTGAATAAACAATATGCTCAGAATCAATTAATAACAGCATGAATCCTTTTCAAACCCTTTGTTAATTAAAGTCAGAATTGCAACTGGAAACCCCATCAACATGTTCACCTTCCCTAATCAGTAAATTAGAGAATAATGTCATGAACTTCTCCATTTCCCAACACATCTAGCAGTCACACTTCCTATTATTACACCTCATTCATAATGCTTTTCTTCTTGTGTTAAGTGAAATTACATGATGAAAATATTGCAGGCAAAATGTACCCCATGATGTAGCAAGTTGGCTGAGTAGCAGTTAAAAAGTTCTATACAGTAATGATAACAGGTGCACCACATTAGTACCATTAGCAGATGATAATCAAACTTTCAGCATTAGAACTATTATATTATATGATGCAGTAACTTCAGTCATTGTACTGCATGGCATAGCAAGGACTTATTAATGTTCGTAGCCTCTGAAATGAGTCACTGTTATGTTAAATACAATTTAAATAGTAAGCTGTTATCTTTTTCGGTCTCTTCATCCTGAAAGGCAGCTGTAGAAACAATTATAAATAAAGCAAAGGGAATTTGATGCTCAGAGTTCTGTCCTCCAAACTCAGGCAAGAGGATGAAAGTAAAAGTGTGAAATCTCATGGGGAGTTAAGAGGAGATTGATCAAACAGGAACAGAAGTTAAGATCGTCACAACAATCACTGCTGCAAAATCAAGCTGCTTTATCAGTCACAAAAACAGGTGAACACATCCCAGTTTTGTGCCTTGTTACCTATGTGACTCCCCCCAGCCAGATCCCTGGGTAGGGGCAGGAGGGGGGGAGGCATTCCTACAGGTGCTGCTTGAGGGAAGGCCTTGTTTAGTATCAGCCCAGGTGAGACAAGCTCTTCAAAGGACCTTATTCCAAACTCAAAAGAAATTGCAGGGGTTGTCTGAGCATCTCTTCCAGCCTGTTGCTCGACGGCATTGTCCTCTAACCAGTTCTGACAGCTGTCTCGATGCACTACCATGAGAGAACATGTTGGTTATGGTCCACTTCCACAGCCCAGAACAGTAACACTATAAGCGCCACAACCAAACTATACTGAACCTGATTGTCGGGTTTTCTACTCAAAACCCAACACTAGAAAGTTTCCCTGAAGTGTATCCTTGAATTTGTTACCTTTCATATCAACACCAAATACTTAACAAGATATTTTTGTGGCTGTTAGTATCTGGTTTGTGTGTGTACAAACCCGCTGTGCTGGACTGTGGAACTGGCCCACAGTGTGTCTACCTCTTCACATATCTATTCCCAGTACCCTATGTTGCATCTAAATTAAAAAACTTTGTTGATAAACTACTAAAAGAAGCCCTGAAAGTGAACTCCTTGCTAGTCTAAGACATGACAGCCTCTCAAAGTAAAGAATGCAGCTGTCAGCGGCTTTACCAAGAAGCACAGACAGTACTATCTGGGGCTTGAGACTTTCTTTGTTCTTTAGCTGAGGTGCATAAAATAGCAAACAAAACTGTGTGTTTCTGCAGCAAAGTTTATCACATAGTCCAATTAAGCAAAGTGTTGAAAGATATTCAGAAAGAAATATAGAAAAAACAGAGCAAACCCAACACTTAGAAAAGTCATGCTGAAAAGTCTTAAACTATTTCCCTTTCATAACAATATATATTATTGATTTATTTATATATTAAAGTGATGAAACTCTTTCACACAGTCATACAATTGATCATACTATTAAATGTTCCCAATACTTGATGATGATGTTGAAAAGGGGAAAGAGTGACGAAATAGCAAAGCAAACAATGGTACTTTTTCACACTGGAAAAGTAACTCGACAGTCACCATTCACACTTCAAGAAATAGGTATCAAAAGATTTCTGGTAAAGAGATAAAACAGAGATTGGGAAAGACAGGACAGTATGGCAGTAAGAAAAACAAATTGCAGACTTGACAACCTAGCATGCAGATCAAGAAATCCCCATGAAACAAATAAAGGTGTAAGCTGGGAAAGCCTGACCTGTGCAAAAGATTCAGGCAAGGAGGAAAGTGAGATTCCACATGCAGCAAGGTCACATCAAGTCATCTATCATACTAATCTTACATGCAGTATCCTCCTGACACAATGAGCCCTCGTATGATAATGTCTGCTGGAAACCTGGTTAGTGTTGGATATGAGCAATTCTCAGCAAGTCAAGTGGCAGAGTAGGAACACAGGAGGTCCAGTCATAACCTGAGTGCAATAGAGCCTTTCCAGTGTTCATACTTCCCCTCCCCTGATGCCAGGCCTGTGCTCTGAGGGAAGAGACTTTGTACTTTGCAGTCACTGAGAGCCAGTAAGGATGCTGCATGACCTCTTAATTTGTGAAACTCAGTTGTAGAAATCAATAAAATGTTTAACACAAATAAATTAGCAATTTTTACGATTTGTGCTGTCAATCAGCAGTCCAGAGTTGAACATGTTTCTATGTCAACATCAGCTTCTTTCCTTTACTTATAACTTGCTTATTGTAACCATTTAGTGGGCAGCTGTATTAACATTTTCTTTAATTTTTCAACCAATTATAACATGTTAATGCAAAATTAATTTTCCACTGTGGGAAAAACTATATCAATAAGGTGTCTTAACACAGCTAAAAGAACAGCATGTCAGCAAGTATCACAGCAGCTGTTGTTGGAGTGAACATTATCTTTGAGATGAAACTGAAAGTTCTTTATACCACTTCCCATCATCAGATATTACCCTAACAAGTATCAGAAGTGGATCCAGCTGATGGTACTTTCATCTGGTGGCAGAAACTGGACTGGGGACTTTAGGAGGAGGTCTATTGCAGCAAAGTTTGATCTTAATGTCAACTTAATGTGTTTTCTCTCTTACTCAAGACACACACCTCCTATAGTGATAGCCTTCATTAAAGGTTCTGTGCATAAAGACAAGTATTTCATATCAGTGCAATGGTGGTGCACAAAGCTATGATCAATAATGCATATTTAAATGGACATTGATGACACTTATTTAACATTATACTATTGTGATAATCCTATTTCCTCCTTGCTACTACTCTGCCACATGCTCCCTGGAACAGGCGACTCTCAAAGATCTGCTAAAGAACAAACAAAGTGTGCACCCCTTTAGAGAGCCCAGCCTTGGTTACCTATCATCTCCTCCACCTCTTCCTCTGGCTCCCAGCCCTCTGCGCCATCAATGTCCCACTCCAGGGGAGACTCAGGGGAACTAGTGGGGATATTAGATACTGCTGCAGCTTCAGGAGCCTGCCTCTGCTCCTCTTTCCCCTCATCTTGTGGTTTTAGTGCCTCATCCACCATCCTGGGCAGCAGAATATCATCTTCATCCTCAACAGGGAGTGATATTTTTACTCTCACTCCTTGCACGGGAATTCCTGCATCTTCATCTACTGGCTGGACATTCTCGGGATCTTCCTTCACCAGCAACAGATTCTCTTCATCTTCTTTCACAGGCAACAAAACATCTTCATCCTTCTTCAGTGGCAGCAGGAATTCCTCATCTTCCTTTAATTCCATGTTGGTACAATCTTTACCGTCCTCTGTGGAGAGGCTTTCCTTAGCAGCTCTACTCGCTGCCAGTGTAATGGCTTCCTCGTCTTCAGTTAAGAGAGAAAATTCTGGCTGAGCAGCACATGACATTTTGCTCATGCCTTTTATGATCTGAGCTTCTTCCTTCGTGTAGTCAGTTTTAGCAGTTTCAGATGAAATCTCTGGATCATTCACTTCCTGGCCCAACACACCTTCCTCACCCATGGCCTCTAACGCAGCATCTTCCACCTTCTTTGTGGCAAACACCCGGGAGGCTTTACACCCTAACATGTCTTCATCATCATCATCGTCTTCTCTGATCCCTATTTCATCTCCCCATTCAAGATCTTCGCCTCCTTTCTTTAGAGGCTCATCACACACTAAAAACAAGGAGTTGAAATAGTCACCCTTCCAATACCTGGTTACTTTACTATGTACAGTCATTAGTATTGGTGTAAACTTTACATCCAGAATTAGCATTGGGTAAGGTTAATTTTATGTTAAAATTAATTTCAAATATAAAAGATTGTTATAAAAATTTCATTAATCTAGCTATATCGAGATAAGTGAAAATAAGTGAACATCTAAAAAAAGAACTGTAATAAGTAAGACACTCAAAGCAAACATCTATAATTTTCTATGATATATTTGACTTAAAAAAAGGGAGTGCAACTAATCATTCCTGGGTCATGAAGGGCACAAACAGTTCAGGCCAGTCTGCTCTAAGGGACAGCAAGGTAAGGGGTTCAGCCAGTGCTTGCAGATTGCCTTCAACTTTCATTCCTCTTTCATTCCAGTGCCACCAATCACAGGCCATTGGGGGATAACAGTAAAGGATATAGTTGAATGTACCAAACACAGCTAATGCTTTAAAAACAAGTAAAAGGAACTTATTGTTTGCAGCAGTGTTGCCAGTAGCCTCAAAGTCCTACTATGATGGGTAAATGGCCTCAATTCCATTGCAGTATTGTCCACTAAGTAACACAAGTCAATGATTACTTGAATGTATGACTGCTGAATGCTCCTCTTCATAATAACATCTGAATCTATTCCCTAAACATACCTCTTTGACCTACAGGAAAAGAAACATTCTGAACTGGTACTTTCTGGCCTACCTGTGTCAGGCGCAGAGGGCATGGCAAGGGTGGGCATCATTAGGTCTCCTGGAAGGCCAGCAGAGAGAGGTGCAGAAGGAGGCGGAGCGGAGACGGGTTCACTCATGGTTACAGAGAACAATGACTCTTCTTTCAACGCACTTGAGGCACCTGCAAAATTAATGATTGTTAATATTTACTATAAGTTTCTGTTTCCTACAACACACTGACACACAATTCAGATACTGTCATTCCATGCCTTGATTCACTTTGACGCTCCTGTGCATACACCCTCAGGAACAGTTATTCTCTCAGCTCACTGAAGCATAACTCAGCCTGCCCTTCTCCCTTCCACTCTCTGCTGCATCTCAATTATCCAGGGGGCCAGGACTATATACATTACATCCAAACCCAAGTCCCAAAACTACCCAACATACCACTACTGCAAGAAATAAGCCTCTCATCAAGGAGCACTGCACCATCAGAATCATGTCACAATCACTCATAGGACAGACAAGCTCGGCTCATCACCTTGTGTCTCCAGCTGCTGTGGGGCATCAACAAACTCCTGGTCCTCCCCTTCAGGCGGCTGGTAGACAAAGGTTCCCGCCGCCTCAGCTGCACGCATCTCCTCTTGTGCATCACGCTCATGGTTACCCTGCAAAGATTGAAGGTCACCTATACATCGATCTACCTTTTCGTTTCTTTTCGTTAACATCAAGGGAGGCAGCTCAAGGGCAAAAAACAAAAACAGCAATGAAAAACCCCACTAGATGATACTATGACAAAAGAAAATAGAACAAGATGCCATATGTCTATCTGCATCTCCAACATTATGCACCATCACAGGAACGCCCCCCAAAGCAATGGTCACGGCAGAAGCATCTCCAACATCAGTTACATGCTGCTCCTTACCGGCACAGAGGAGGTGGAGGCAGCTGGAATAGGTTTAGTTTCCCTCTCTAAGTACTGCTGGGTCTTGAGGGCGTCCTTGATGCCTGGGAAGAGGTTGTCATACTGGGCCGGATCAGCAAGAGTCTGTGCAATCTTCTCTCCCGACACCTCCTTCCACAGCCCGACCACACGAGAGATTTCGCTTGGCATGTAAGTTCTAGAAGCAAAAAATTCCAATCAACTTCAAGGTCTCAGATAAATCACTTCTTTCTTTAATTAAACACACAGCATATATGAAGTTACTAAGTACACAAATATGACTGCTATTCACATTAGGTTGGCCTTGGGTAGGTTATATCACACAGACAACTGATAACAGATGGACAAAAAGTAACAGAATGGCAACCCAGAAATTGTAGAAGTCAGGGCAGACAGAGAACCAGGTGGAGGATTGAAATAGGAGCATTTGCCGGGGCGGAACAGAGTGCACTAACATCATACCTTCACATAAAATTAATGCTACGTGATGCTGATCCGTCAACTCAACACAAAATATGATGCACTATGAATACATAAACAAATACAAGCACATGCAATGAAACACCCATGCCCTACAGGACCCTACGAGGCCTTACCTGGCAAAGAAGGCTGCCTCGGGAACCCTGTTGGTCTTGATGAGCAGCTCCAGACACTCCTTCAGGTTACCAGTGAGGAAGTGTGACAAGAAAGCCACGTTGTTTCTGCCTTGGCCCTCTGCCTCCTTCCCCACCTCCCGAATGAAGGATGCATTGCCTGAAATTACAGAAAAGTAGTGATAATCAATACACATTTGAAAATAGCCTCTGGAAATGGCAAAGCAAAAAGAAAAATTGTATTACTGACACAAATTTCTAACAAGATCAATCAAGGACTTCATGATGCATATTACAAATAAAATCAATGGCTGTAAACATCTGAACACTTTGGTCAGTATTCTCGGACGCTCCCACCTCTAACATCAACTATTTCTAAAAGCCAATAAGGAGATTAACAGGTTCTCAAAAGTGTTTTTTTTCACATTCATGAAACAGAAGCTTTGTCAAACTATACCACCAGGGTCATAAAATTACTCACCATGGAAATCCCCAAAACTCTTCCAAAAGCCTTGTCAAATGTGTGTGCTCAGGTGCTGAAATGTTTAAAGAATATACCCCTTAGTGCTATCAAGGTGTGGCAAGATTTACCTGTGGCAGTAGCCTGCAGGAGGAGCCCCGGGTAATCGTGTGCCCGGAGCAGGCAGGTCTGGGCCATCTGCAGGTCTCCCCTCTGCTGCGCCAGGTCTGCCACCAGCCTCCACTTGTGCTCAGAGCCTGCCTCGGCCGCCAGCTGATGGCACACCTCCAGCTCCCCAAGGCTGAGGGCCAGGTCAAATCTGGGGACAGAGGAACAGTAGGATGACAGGTTTGCCGAGAAATAAAATCTGACTCCTATTCATATGAACTAAACCCTGAACAATGATGGTCATGTTCATTTTCTTTTAGCCAAATAAACAATACCAATTTGTCTACCTAATATTTACATTCCTGTTGCCCAAATTCCTTGTGGAAATATCAACATGAGACAGATATCTGAGTGTTCCTCACCTAATGACTTTTAAATTCACATCCACTGAAAACTGTGATCATCGCAGTTCTCTATCCTACTCTTGATATGACCCTTCATAGAGTTGCATTCTTAAGTGATAAGAGAGAGTACTTTCACCTGCCTGTTCCATTAAAATGTCACAGAATTTTAAACATGAAAAGAACAATCACAGCAAAACTGAATGAATGATCTCACTTGTGCTCTGGGTCAGTGGACACAGCAAGGGCCTGCTTCTTGAACCCTTGCTTCTCCAGGAAGTGCGCCACCCTTGTCCTGTGCGCTGGCGGGATGGTTGGAAGCACCCGGTCTGCCGTGGTAAAGTCTCGGCGCATCACGGCCGTCTGGTACTCAAGCACGGACACAAGAAGTTCGTATGACACCACGTTGAGCTCCTTGTCACCGAGGTAAAGCCGGTTCTCCTTGGGGATGTAGCCGAGGAGGTACAGCGTCCTGCAGGAGGAAAAATGGTAAACTGACCCAGCAAATAACACACACACTATAACTAACAAGCCTCACTGACTGTTACTTCCATGTTTTTTTGCATACAGAGCACTCAAGAATGATAAAGTACATGCAAGTGTGTGTGTGCATCATAAAAACCTCTATGAAAATTTAGAGCACAAAACTTAAAACAAAATATCACATTACAACTATAGTTCTCCAAGTTCCATGTGACTGCCATACCTGTCCAAGTGGGCGATGGTTACAATCTCACCACCAACATAATAATTGAGTCTGTTGACAGAGTTTGTGTAGATGAAGCAGTCACCAACCCATTTGCCAGTCTTCACCACCTCTTGAACCTGAAACAAAAAGACATCATATTCCATTCAATAAATTACAAAAAATAAACAAGTTCTGCAGAAGGAATGGTAATACATGATTGTTTACTTCACCACTAGTTTACTCTCTTTTTCTCTTTAAATACAAACAAATCACAAAGAGAAACAGCAGCACATCTCTCCCCACTTACCTCACCCACAAGGTCGAAAGCATCCTCAATCCCATCCTCTGTCACTCCTTCCTTCTTCTCTCTGGCGTTGGCAACAGCTTCGGGACTGTACCTGTTGGGGGGCAATAGAAGTGTCATAAAAGATCAAATTACTAAACTGAAATATTTATAAGTAAGGACAGTGTGAGCTTCATGCTTAATACATCCAATCTGACCACACTTACTTGAGAATGAAATAGTTGTTGTCGGTGGCAATGCACACATAGTCGCCATTCTCAGACCAGAACACCTGGCGGGGCTGGATCTCAATGCGGCGCACCAGCTCCTGGCTCTCCCAGTCATAGAAGGCAAGGCCGGTGGTGCTGGACCGGCAGCCAAGCAGGTACCCGCCATAGATCCCTGCAAACAACGCAAAGGAGTGTAGAGTAAGCTGATGCCTGCACTTCAGCAGCTACACTTATTTAGACAAACAAATAAGTCATGCTGTAAGTCTTGTTAGATTAAAACAATTCTTCATCGTTAGATGCACAAAAACTCATTATTTACCTTCACATCCAAAATCTGGTTTGAATGCCTTCTTCTCCTTGAAATTCTTGAATAGCTTTACACTGAAGTTAGACTCCCGGATGGCATACTCAGAGGAATCCAGCGCCCACACAAACTCCAGGGCGGGACCAAAGGCCTTGTTGCGCAGGGCCATGGCTGTGTAGATGATGTACTCCCCGTCGCCGCACACCACCACAAACCTTCAATGCAAGAACAGGGTATTTGAACAGGGCAAAACTATATAATAAAGGTGTCCATTAGGGAGAAACTAACCCGTAACAAAAAAATGTTAAAAGATACTCATAATTGGAGTTTTTCTTTTTAGGAGAGTTTATAAGACACATAGAATCTCCACTGATGCTTGGTAGCTTGTATACAATAAACAAAATGAAGTAAGATTGAAACAAGGATCTCTGAATGCCAAACATAAGTCTTCCCTCAGCACAGCAGTACTTTTCATTACATACAATACATTTAAACACAATAACTGGGACAAGGCTCTCTCTATACCAAACTCTTGGCTTCCCTTAACACGATAGTCCCTTCCATAACCTACAATATTTTTACATACAATAACTGGGACAAGGCTCTCTCAATAACAAACGTGCCTTCCCCTAGCAGGCCCGTACCTTCCATTGGGGTTGTGGGCGATGGTCTGAGGGTAGATGTCACATGCCCCCAGGTCCTTCACGGCCAGGGGCAGACGCTCGCCGTCCTGGTATTCTGCCTCTCCCATGGCCTTGAGGTTAGCCTGCTGGATCTCTGAATGCTTCGCCCACACAATCTTGCCACTCACATCCATGGACATTGCCGGCTCCTCACGCCCAACCTGAGGCCACAAGAATGATGGTCAAGACACAAACATAGAGCTACAAACTAAAAGAAGTGGTTGGTGATAAGACTTCAACATCCTAATGACTATAAACTTAAATGAATGGTGTCACAATGTATATCAGAAACCTTTATTTAGAGTAGACATTTCTGGAGGGAACATATAAAGTCGTCCCTTAAATAGTACGGTTTCCAATAGTTCGGTTTTGGTTTTGCATGGATTTTTTCAGATTTTTTAGGATTTTTAAATTTCACGACAAGCAGAAAATTTAAAAATCCTAAAAGATCTTCTATTACAATCCGTATAAAACTGAAACCGAACTATTGGAAACCGTACTATTTGAGGGACGTCTGTATATGTTCCCTCCAGAAATATTCTACTCTCTCTCTCTCTCTCTCTCTCTCTCTCTCTCTCTCTCTCTCTCTCTCTCTCTCTCTCTCTCTCTCTCTCTGTGTCTTCCCTAAATGACCAAACACCTCACCTTTCTCCCCTTCTCCTAAGTCTTACCTTGACCATCACACTGCCTTCATCATAGCCAATACACACGTTGTTCGATCCCTTGAGAGCGGAGATGCACCACACTCGGTCCAGCCCATAGTTGAGGGTGTTCTCCAGGCGGTAGGTGTTGGCGTGCCACACTCGCACGGTGCAGTCCTCGGAGCCAGTGAGAATAATGGGAAGGTCGGGGTGGAAGGCCACTGGGATGAAAAAGACATGGCCCGTCAGAAGTGTGTGCTTTATACTAATGGATGGTTTCCAGTGCAGGATCATATTAGGGTTCCTCTTTACTGGACTTTTCTACTTTTGGTGTGTTTGTGATGTGGCAGAAAATGTTAACAGTAAAGTTTTTCAATCAATTACAAAATTTATTCAGTCTAATTTTGAAAGTACTGATGTTCTTGGATGAGAGAGAAACAAGAGGACATGGAAAGAAGTTGAGGGCGACCAAGTGTAGGAGAGATGTGAAAAAGTTTAGCTTCCCAAACAGAAGCATTGAGCTATTGAATAGACTGGAGGAGGAGGTGGTTTGTGCAAGAAACATTCATGATTTTAAGGAAAAGTTGGATAAGAGTGGATATGGAGACAGGACAGCGCAAGCATAGCTCTTTTCCCGTATGTCACAACTAGGTAAATACACACCTGAGGACACATTCTGGGAGTGGCCCTCGAGTGTCTGTACGCATGTCTTGTTCTGATAGTCCCAGATCTTGACCAGGCTGTCGTCGGCTCCGGAGATGAGGTATGGCTTGTCTCCTCCATGGTAGTAGTCCACACAGTTCACTCCCCGCAGGTGACCCTCGAGAGTGAAGTTGGGTTGTGGTGACCCAAGCTGCCACACCTGGAGAAAGGTTACATATGGATGAGAAAAAATTAGATTGTTTCCTTGTTGACACTGATAAGTTTATGTCAAGAAGTCAGAAAAAATGAGCTTGTTTTTGTTGAAATTGATAAGTTTAAGTCAAGAAATCAGAAAAAATGAACTTGTTTTTGCTGACACCAATAAGTTTAAGTCAAGAAGTCAGAAAAAATGAGCTGTTTTTGTTGAAATTGATAAGTTTAAGTCAAGAAGTCAGAAAAATGAGCTTGTTTTTGTTGACATTAATGAGTTTATATCAAGAAGTGATATATTTCTCTGGATGCCGTGCACGGAGAAGATTTAGACATTTAAGAGGTGGAAATGGTGTTTTTCTTCTCTGCAATAATTGTATATTCCTGTAGTATATATGGTGGTGTAATAAAACTTCTCTCATAATAATAATAAAAAAGTTATGACAGCCGAAAATATTGCTCATTTTCTTGTGGCCATGACGAGTCGCGTTGAAGCACCCCACTTGCTCTCTCTCCCTCTCCCTCTCTCTCTCTCTCTCTCTCCCCCCCCCCCTACTTGCCCCTCCCTCCTCTGTCAATGTCACTACCATAGCAGTCAACAGAGTCAGTCACTTTGGTTCGCCCGCTCTCTACTTCCGCCCGGAGCACAGGAACTGCTTGATGCGTCACGAGACATGACAGATGTATTCCGAACAAAAGTGGAAAATGATCTGTGGCCTTCAGCAGTGCGCACGCTGAGACGAATGAGTGTGTACAGATGCCAGATGCCTCCACCATTTTTCTGAGTCAAGAGCTGGCGGTATATTTGAAACGTAGGGAGTGTAGAATGTGATGATTATATATATGATCCCCGTACTGGTGAGGCGTGTGGTAGCGCACTTATATATACGATCGCCGTAATGTAAGGGTTAATGGTCCCTCCAAGCAAGAAAAATGAGAAAAAATCACCCCTCCCACAAACCATTTCATAATATATATCAAAGCATTTGTGATCAGATTATGTATCATCTATTTTGGGGGGGTTCATATCACGGCACAAATTTGGCTCATTGCTGCTACACGGTAAAGCCACAAATTTGGCCCGTCGCTGCTACCAGGTTAAGGAAGCAGCTCAAGGGCAAAATATAAACAAGTAGAAAAAAAAGCCCTTAAACCACCACTTCTATAAAGAAAGCAGTGACAGGTGGCTAACAGAGAACAAACACTCACCTTGACAATGCGATCAAGGGAGGCCGAGGCGAAGGTGTTGTTGTCCTTGGGGTTGATGACGATCTGCATCACGTAGTGGGAGTGGCCCTCGAACACCTGCTGGCAGCTCCACTTCTTGTCCCAGTTCCACAGCTTGATCGTCATGTCGTCTGCCAACACACAGCAGGCATCAGGGAACAGTCTGAGCTCACTAACACAGCCCTCAGTATATATTGTACCCGCTATCCTTTGTATCCAGTATATCATAATCTCACTCAGGTATCACTATCTCTGTGTACGGTATCTAGTATATCACATTCTCACTCAGCTCCCTCTATTCTGTATATCACATTCCCACACAGCTCTAACTATCTATCCAGTATATCATATTCTCACATCTATCTGTCTATCTATACCTCCAACGCCCTGCTCTCTCACGGGAACGTCCTTCCAGGGAGTGGCAGAAGTGTCTCCATCACTCCCTGTTCTGGCACCCCCTCACAGCACACTCAATCCCGCTAATTCCACAGGAGGTCTTCCCCTGACACCCCCTCCCTCATACACTCTTCACAAATTCATTCTCCCTCATTCTCATCAAGTGTCCAAACCATATTCTCACATGCTCCCCAAAATAGGATTCCTGCATCTTCAAACTCTTCTGCACATTCAACTCCTCTTAATTTCTCTTTTAACTTTTTTTTTGTATACAGTGAAATATATACAACTACTACTTATTTGTGTTTTTTCAAGACCAGTGTTAAAAATTTAGTATAAACTATTCTTGCATCCATCCAACCCAAATCACTCTTCTAAAGTCCTACACATTTTCTATCATTTGAAGTGTATATCCACAAAGCTCCTACAACATAAAAACACTGGTAAACCTGAAAGAACTCTGCTGTCTATAAAATTCCATCTTTGACTGAAAACAAAGAACTTGGGAGAGGAACAAACTGGCAAAAGGAGAGAGAAATGCATTCCTACACCATTTGAAGACCAACCAATCATAAGAGGACCAAGAGGACACTGTAATGAAGGTAATCCCTCTGAACTCAACTCAACTGAACTGAACACCAGAGAACAGAGATAATGAGCAGCCAGCCACCCACCACTGCAGGTAAGGATGAAGGGCTGGGTGGGGTGGACAGCGATGCACCTCACGTAGTCCGAGTGTGCCTCAAACTGGTGAACTCTCTCCAGGGTGTTGTAGTTATACACCCTCACCTGCATGTCGTCCGAGCCCGTCACCACCCAGTTCTTGCGCGCCACAAACCTGGCGGCTCGCACAGGCAAGTCACATACCTGTCAAGAGTGTGGAGATAGAGGTGTTTTGAGAAAGGTGAGACAAGACCGGATTTAATTCTGCTGTACTGAAGTCCTTATACAATTAACAAAACAAAGTTCTCTCCAGACTTTATTTATTCCTTGTAGAGTATATAATGTAGAAGGAAAATGTGTTTATACATCCAGAAAACCTCCCATTTGCAACAAAGGAAGCATAACAGTGTTGATTCTATTTCTTTTGCATGGAATTATCATTTAATTTTCTCTGTCACCAAGGAAAAATATTTAGATGACTTTTCCTCTGCTTACTTTATCCTACTGCTCTTGATCAATCGTGTTAAAGAAAAGAAGAAAAGACGACGTGCATTTTTTCCACACCCCTCATGGATCATCCCTTAGAAGAGAAAGAAGACATGCATTTTTCCACAGCCATCATGAATATCCCTTAGAAGAAAAGAGAAAAAGAAGATACGCATTTTCCACGGCCATCATACCCCCCATCATCGTGTCCTACATTACCCAGCAGGCTTTACACAGGTGACATCCTTACCACACTTGCCCACCCCGCCCTAGCACTCACCTCAAAGCTCTTCACCAGCTGCTGACTCTCAGTGTTCCAAACATGCACGTTGCCATTGTAGAGGGAGGCCAGCATCCAGGGCTCGGTGGGGTGAAGGTCCACCGACTTGACCCGGTCGGACCGAGCCGTCAACTTCCGCTTCACATCTAATCGCAGCGGCTGTGGGGGGTGAGAAATAATCATGAAAAATACTATAACATAAAAAACAGAACAACAACAATTGGTAAAATGACAACCAATGGATGTGGGGGTCAAGAAATGATTGTGTGAATGAGAAATAATCATGAGAAATAGTATAACATAATGAATAGCATAATAACAAGGAGTATAACAAACAAGATAGCAGTGGCTGAGTGGTTAGCGTGCCGGCCTCGCATACTGTGCACTGTCCATGATGTGGGTTCAAATCCACCGCTAACCACGTGGGATTATTCAGTCACCGCCGAGTGACCTCAGACTACCCACATGCTGTCCTGAAGACCAACCATCAACCCGGCCTCTAAAAGAAGCTCTACAGCGCAAGTGAAATCAAGAATGAGCTCCGGGGGGCAGCATGAGCCAATAATAATGGCGCCACTATAAACAAATGCCTATGCCATGACGGGCTCGGGCCAACCATCAGGCCCCATGAAATAGCCTACCGGCACTATAGGCCACATGTAAATAGAAGAAGAAAAAAAAAAAGAGAAAAATAATATAAGAAACAATTTTATGCATGGTATACTAGACAAGTAGCGATTATCGCTAGTTTGGTTACAAAAGTAACGAAGATACCGATATATATTTAAATAAGTAGCAGATGGCCGATAACCCAATTTTGTTATCAGCGATAAAGTATCGCGATAACACCCAACTATGATAAACAGCATCATATTTTGTCCAGAAATAAGCAGTCAGCATCTCAAAATTAATAGGCTACACTTTCGTGAGTATTCCCCTAGTGGTGTTCTAAAAGTTTGTCCATGATATTGAGCTAATGCTGATTTAAATAAAGATAGACTGGAGGATGACTAGGGATTCAGGGAGGAATTTCCACAAAGGTATTCCTGACACTAAAGGACCTCTTCCTTAGTTCCAACTGATACCTAACATGTGATATTTTATACTGGTGGGCTCTAGTGGGTATATCAGGAGCAAGAACAAACAGGTGAAGACGGAGAAGAACGTAATGCTAATGTGGCACTTGTGTGAGCCACGCACGGAACGACCCGTCACCACCATTACGAACCCTCGAGGCGTGGCGCACACAATGTGACATATTTAATGCCAATGTTCGGTAATATTTTAACGACCGTGCCGCGGTGGGTAGGTGCAGCAGAGGAGCCAGAGGGGAAAATACCGGTACTTGTGAGCTACAGACGGGGTGAGCCGCGCACTAAACAAGCCATTACCAGCACCATGAACCCTCCTGGCGGGGCGCACACGATCCTGCATGTACCAATACTACTCTAAGGTGATATTTACACGCCCGTACCATGGTGGAGAAGTGTGGCAGAAGAGTTAATGGGTAAAATGTTGTCCGCCTCCCTGCTGCCCCTGTTGCTGACACTCCTCCGGCCGACGTGTCAACACAGCCACGCATGCGCACTGTACACCTACACCGAGAAATAACTCCCCGCAGAAATAAGGCGCTCTGCTGTCCATTACACACACACAGTCATTACACAGCCTTACAGACCCGTAATACGTCTATAATAAGGAGGAAAGGAGAGAAATTCAGGTCACAGTCATTACACAGCCTTACAAACCCTATAATGAGGAGGAAAGGAGAGAAATTCAAGTCACAGTCATTACACAGCCTTACAAACCCTATAATGAGGAGGAAAGGAGAGAAATTCAAGTCACAGTCATTACACAGCCTTACAGACCCTATAATGAGGAGGAAAGGAGAGAAATTCAAGTCACAGTCATTACACAGCCTTACAGACCCTATAATGAGGAGGAAAGGAGAGAAATTCAAGCCACAGTCATTACACAGCCTTACAAACCCTATAATGAGGAGGAAAGGAGAGAAATTCAAGTCACAGTCATTACACAGCCTTACAAACCCTATAATGAGGAGGAAAGGGGAGAAATTCAAGTCACAATATCATTACACAGCCTTACAGAACCTATAATGAGGAGGAAAGGGGAGAAATTCAAGTCACAGTCATTACACAGCCTTACAGACCCTATAATGAGGAGGAAAGGAGAGAAATTCGGGTCACAGTCATTACACAGCCTTACAGACCCTATAATGAGGAGGAAAGGAGAGAAATTCAAGTCACAGTCATTACACAGCCTTACAGACCCTATAATGAGGAGGAAAGGAGAGAAATTCAAGTCACAGTCATTACACAGCCTTACAGACCCTATAATGAGGAGGAAAGGAGAGAAATTCAAGTCACAGTCATTACACAGCCTTACAGACCCTATAATGAGAAAGAAAGGAGAGAAATTCAAGCCACAGTCATTACACAGCCTTACAGACCCTATAATGAGAAGGAAAGGAGAGAAATTCAAGCCACAGTCATTACACAGCCTTACAAACCCTATAATGAGGAGGAAAGGGGAGTAATTCAAGTCATAATCATTACACAGCCTTACAAACCCTATAATGAGGAGGAAAGGGGAGTAATTCAAGTCATAATCATTACACAGCCTTACAAACCCACTACGCCCTCTGTTCGTTTGTTGTAAAGCCTTTTCTTGATTAAAAATTGTTGCCCTGATGTTTGTGCCGTGTATTGAAGCAGAAATAGGACAAGTAAACGACAGCGGTGAATGAAATATAGAATAAGCAAGAAAGTTAATTGAACCTCTCTCTGCGACTTATTTCTCGGCTACGAGCTTATTTCTACAATACCGCCACGGCTGCAACATGGAACAGCTGGTAAAGAGACAACAAACACTGAATATGATAGCAAAGATAATAACGTTAAATGATAAAGATAGTAAGGAAAGACCAAGAGAACCAGGAAAACAGGGATTAACGCAACAAATAAAGACTTCTTAATGCGAGCCGTTAGAAAGGCTTACCGCTTAACATTTTCCCCCACTATTTCCATTATAAAGATATAACAAACAATAAAAATAACAGTAAAGATAATGAAGAAACTAAAGGAATAGACCAGGAAAAGGAGGATTAACGCAACAAGGAGGACTTATAATGGGAGCCGTTACAAAGGCTTACAATATAAAATTTCCGCAATCTATACCAATCTCCTTTGTTGTTTTACTTGCAACAATAAACTATCAATCAATCAATCAATATATATAATGATGGATGGGAATGAAAGGATGTAGTCATGGATATAAACTGTAACACTCCCCATTTTCCAAGACAAGAACCAAATCACGGATTGGAGACTTATATAAGGATGAGGAGAAAATTGAAAAAGCAACAAGTGATAAAGAAAAGGCAGATATATTATCTGAACAGTTTGCTGGGGTTTTTATTAATGAACCTGATGGAAACTTACCAGTAGCTGACATCAAAGAGGCCCCAAGATTTGATAATGTGGAAATAACACAGGATAAAATAAGGAAGGTAATAGAAAACCTTAAAAGAAACACCCTAGGATCATAAAGGAATTGAAGGAGACACTGCTGGAGCCTTTGAGGATACTATACAGCAGTTCATTGCAGGATGGTGTGGTACCAGAAGACTGGAGGGTAGCTCACATCACAGCCATTTTTAAAAAGGGGAATAAATGTGATCCAGGCAACTATAGGCCGGTCAGCCTTACTAGTATATTCTGCAAGATGATGGAGTTACTTTTGAGAGAGGAAATTATTGCACACATGAAAATGAACAATCTCATTAGTAATAAGCAATTTGGCTTCATCTCGGGCAGATCGACGGTGCTGCAACTTATCAAAGTGCTTGACGCATGGACTGAGGCTCTTGACGAGGGGCTGGCTGTGGATGTGGTTTACCTGGATTTCATGAAGGCCTTTGACAGAGTCCCACATAAGAGATTAATGAAGAAAGTCTCCAGCTATAGAGTGGAAGGCAAGGTGCGCAGCTCAGATGGATTCATAGTTTTTTGACTGGTCGGAAGCAGAGGGTCCTGGTCAATGGCGAGGCATCAGCATGGAAGGACGTGACAAGTGGAGTGCCACAGGGCTCGGTGCTGGGTCCTTTGCTATTTGTAATGTTTATAAATGACCTGCCGGATTCAGTCAAACATGACAGCCAAGTGTTCCTGTATGCAGACGACACTAAGATTTTTAGATAGATAAAGGAAAGGGAAGATTGTGACAAGCTGCAAGAGGACCAAGATGAGCTCAAAGGATGGACAGAAAAATGGCTCATGAATTTTCACCCAGACAAAAGTAAACACATGAGGATTGGGCAATCAGAAATTGAGGACAAAGTTTATAATATGTACAGTAAAATCAATAAGACCAGGGTAGAAAAGGACATTGGTGTGGTCATTGATAACAAGCTCATGTTCTCAGACCACCTGGCCGAAAAAATTAACAAGGCGAATAAGATTGTGGGGCTGATAAGAAGAACTTTTATTCACCTTGACCCTACAGTATTCAAGACACTCTACACTGCATTGATAAGACCCCATTTAGAATATGCCAACCAGGTATGGAGTCCACACCTGGTGAAGGATGTTGAGGCTGTGGAGAACGTGCAGCGAAGAGCAACGAAGCTGGTGCCTTGCCTGAAAGACCTGCCATATGGAGAGAGACTGAGACAGCTTGAGTTGCCCACACTGGCATATAGAAGATCCCGGGGAGACCAAATTGAAACTTTTAAAATTGTAACCAGGAAATATGATATAGATTGTACAGAGGGACTTTTTGATTTAAGGGAAGATAGCACCACACGGGGAAACTCTAAGAAAATCTTTAAACCAAGAGCTAGGCTGAATGTTCGGAAGTTTTCATTCCCCAACCGGGTGGTTAATACCTGGAACAGTTTGCCAGAGTGGGTAGTGAACGCTGACTCAGTAGAGAGTTTTGAGGCAAAACTCGATAAATTTTGGAAAAATCAAGAACAAAAATTTTCATATAGAGCACAAATAGTCACCACGTGCAGCCCACACAGTGTTCAGGCTGCTGAACTGGAGCCACAGGCCACTTAAGGCCTCTTCCAGGGAATCTTCTGTGAGTATCTGTGAGTATTTTCACGTAATAATTCCTCCCCCATTTCTCCAGTTGATTCTATACTCTCTCTAAATTTCTCCAACCTCTCCCATCCCCTATCACACAATATCCTTCTCCCCCATTTTTTTATACATTACTCTTATCTCCCATCTTCCCACCATGCACACTCTTATACATACTTTCCTATTCTCCCATACCCCTTTTCTCCCCTCCCCATCACATATCATTTTCTTCTCCTTATTCCTCCTCACCCCGCTCCCTATTTCACAGTTTCCTTTTCTCCTACCCCATCACAACTTCCTTCCCCCTTTTAATCCTCGGTAATGCCGAGGTATCCAGGATGTCACACTGGCCCTGCCCCAAAGTAATGGATCATTTCCCACCACAGGCTCAAGGGCCAAGGTGACAGAGAAGAGCACTGAGGCCACATGCAAATTTAGTGTACGCCCCCAGCCCCAGCTTTACCTTTACCTTTGATGTTATGGTCCAACGTGGCTCCCCCAGTAATTCTTTATATGCTTTTGCACTTGATACTGCCATACAACTTTACCGGTTGCCAAGAACCTTTACATGAATGCTGGAGAAACAAGTAAATAAACATAGTACCAACTATTCCTTTATTGTCAATGGTGCACCTTGCCAGTGACCTTGACTTCACAGAGAACTGGACAGTGGTGTCAATGGATGGCTCCAATTTACAGATATGCAATAAGGTAAAGAAGATACATTAAAATGTATTGTGCAATGTAGTATTTTAGTATTTAGAATAGTTACTGCTCACAATACCGTGTAAATAAAATAACTGATGAACTGAAAAAGCTAACACAAACCAAAGAACTATAAATAGAAAGTTGCATACCCAAGTGTGCAACATTAAACATGTTTTGAAACTTTACCTTATATCTAACCTTAAGTGGTTATAACGCATGGAAATACTTATTCAAGTGGTTATAACGCATGGAAATACTTATTCAATAATAAAGGAAAAAAATGATGTTACCGAGACATAAAAATTAGTCTCTAAACATGTGTACCGGAGTTATGGGTTCATGCCCACCACAGGATTAAGAGCTAATGCGACAGAGATAATCACTAAGGCCATTTGCAGCTATAACGAAGGCTCCTGACTCTACTGACTTAAAGCTATCCCCATGTTGCAGGAGGTGACTGAAGGCCTGTCCCGTGAGGCGGTGGCTGAGTGGTTAGCGTGCCGGCCCCGCATTCCGCCGCTCTGTCGATGATGGGGGTTTGAATCCGCTGCTAACCACCTGGGATTTTTCAGTCACCGCCGAGTGGCCTAAGACTACCCACATGCTGTCCTGAAGACCACCCATCAACCCGGACTCTAGAAGAAGCTGTGCAGTGCAAGTGAAATCAAGGATAAGCTCCGGGGGGCAGTATGAGCCAATAATAATGGCGCCACTATGAACAATGGCCTGTGCCATGACAGGCTCAGGCCGACCATCAGGTCCCAATGCAATAGCCTACCAGCGCTATAGGGCAGATGTATATAAAAAAATAAATAAATAAATAAATAAATCAAGCTGTGCGATGTGTTGTGCAACTCACCGGGATTACTTGGCTTGTGCAGTGTTGCAAACCAAGGGCCGGTCAGCCTCACTCCTTAGTTTGTGGAGCAGTTGGGGAATTTCACAAAATCAGAGCAAAATAAGGTAATTATAAATTCCTGGTACAAATCATACCTATTTTTCAGCCAGACATAAACTGTCAACAAAAATTATCACTTCTTTAAATAAACAAAAGAAACCACACACACTACTCCAAAAAAAGGTATATTTTTACCCTGAGCTGTAGGGTAATTGAGGGAAAGGTAAGGTAATTTCAGTGACAGTGTAGGGGGAGAAGTCTTTGAGGGTTAGCAGCACTATGAGTGTTGCCTTGGCATCTAGCTGAGCAACACATCACACAGCTGGTGTGGACAAGGCCTACTGGGTACAGCTCCTGCACCACAAGGAGCTGAAGCTAAGGAATGTTTCCCCTTCTCAATAATATTTAGACTTTATTTACTCACTACCCACTTTGTTACCAGGTAATAGGGTGAACAATGGTTGAAGCATAAATAATAATCATAGGAACTTAATGTCTATTCTAGTTCATGCCTTAAGGGACAGCCAAATAAGGCACAGTTTCTCTCCCATGGGGACAAAGGTTTAGGTCAGAGGTGTCAAACTCAAATTATGCACTTGGTTATGATCTCGAAGGCCATCAGAGACTTGATAATTACACATTGGCAAGACTGAAGTTTGAATATGAAATAAATCAGTCATATGAATAAAAGGTAAATGTTATTATGTCTTGTCTTAACAGTTTAGTATTTTCTTCAACTGTAACAATTATGGCAACTCAGGCTGAAGAATCCCGTCACCTCGCGGGCCACTAAGACCATTCCGCAAGCCACATTTGGCCCGCGGGCCATGAGTTTGACACCCCTGGCTTAGGTGCTAGTGTCCAGGATGCTCAGCTTGCTGCCCCGCCGCCTGTTCCTGAGGTGTGCCTGAGGAAGGGAAAGGGAAGACTCACTCAGCAGTGGAGGACCAGCACAGGAAAGAACATTACAATCTATCTGTCACAGAGGGACAGACATAACAGCCCCAGCACCTCCATTTTCATTTTATTTTTCACAGCATCATAAATCAGGGAAAAATACAGCATATGTTGCTCCCCCCAAAATTAATCAAGAACTCTGATGTATAAAGATTGAAAACTTAAACCTAAGAGTTACAGAGAGACAAAACCTACCTGCAGGATGGTGATGTAGGATTCCCTGGCCAGCAGGTCATAGCCAACACACAGCAAGTGGAGAATGACCTTATGGAACACTTCCCCACCATAAATAAAGAGGTTGATTCCAAGCTCAAGTCCCATTCCTGAAAAGTCACAGCAAACTTAACAAAACAATAAGGAACAGCTGTGTAGTCAGTCAAGCTGTCTGGATCAATGGCTCCTAACCTTTCCTACATGTGGTCTGTGTCAACAGTTTGGGAGTCTATAGTGTCAACGACCCATGTCTCCAATGCAGAGGACAGAGTTTGGAGGATAAATAATACGGTTTCTCATTCCCCCTGATGCCCATGCTCACACTTCTCCCTATTATAACTCTCCAAAGCACCCATGACCTCTCTGCCCTTCACTGTTCTGTATCTCACCTCTTCCTCCACCCTCATCTACATATAACTGGTGTTAGACTCAATTACTTCCTCCTCTTCTCTTCTCTCAACCAGATCTTACACTTTGCCTCTGCTTGAAATTAGTATAGCTGATGATCACTGAACAGGAACACTGCAAAGCTAAGGAAGCATAGCGTGGACGCTTGCTGTGGTTGTCTAGGGCACTGTGCCGGCACTCACCGTAGTCTCCTTCATCGTAGCCAAACTGGACATTGGTTATTATCTCTTGAAGGGGCTCAAAATTTTTCATCTCTTCCTCTTCAGTTTTAGACTCTGCCACTTTTTTCATAATCTTTCTCAGGTTTGCTGCAACAGTAAAAAATTCATCTGAGTACTATGAATTCCATCACCTTTCCTCCCACCCCACACCAAAAATAAATAAACAAACACTAAAAATACTATCATATTTTACAAGCCTACTTACGCTGTTCATATAACACTAATGTCAAAACTAGCACGTAAGAGGCACAAGCCAGGAATGACAGAAACATTTGGAAGATGCCAATATTCAGCAGTTGAAGGATACAAGTTGATGATGATGATACCAAATATATATATGAAGAGATATTGAAGGAGGTGAGAGGCTCAGGCACCTCCTAAAGGCTGCATTTGTATTTGTGATGGCACAGCTACAAGACAGTATAAAGACAGCTCTCTAACCTAACTTGATTATCCTTCTGGCTTTTTCCTCTGTCATTCTTTTGCATATATTAACTACTGTAAAGAAACTGAATTCATGAGGAGCTAGAGAACTTGTGCTGGTAACCTGAAAAGCAGGTGACCTTACCATAAGTTTCTGGAAGCTCTCTGTAGCCCACATCATTCTGCACAGGCACCACAATGCCAGCCCCGTGGAAGGTCTTGGCCACCACAGCTTTGTTCCGCTCCTTCATGTCGGGAGTGACCGCCAGCAAGGAGTAACCCTTATCTTTGGCATATGCTTCCACCTCCTTATAGAGTCTCATCAGGGGAGTCTTCTTAAAGGGATCTTCTGTCTTCATCTTTTCAGACAGGTAAGAACTGGAATATAACATTGTATACTCAGACAATTGCCTAATAGAAAAATAGTTAAATCCAAAAATGTATAAACATTTAGTCATCAACATCAGCAACAACATCAGCACCCTACTTCCCATAGAAGCAGGGGAAATCAAGCCTTGAGAAGCTATGAGGGCTATGCACCATTAACATATTGCTCGTGATTCAGAGAAATACTTACCAAACTCCTGCAAATATATTCCCTCCCAGGGCCTTGATGTGACCTATTTTAACTGAGGACATTGAGGCCACAAAATCAGGCATGGTGTAAGGGTCATCACGGTAATAGCCAATGTGGTATTCATTCTCGTCTCCGGCAATCACAGTCTGCAAAGTATTTGGAACTGGTAGCTTAAACGAGCCAACATTCAAGGTTGATATTCAGTAAAGTACTGGGTGGGGCCATTCACAAAGCGTACAGTCTAGACAGGTTAGTCCAGCAAGGGCAGTGAGGAAGAAAGCACTAAGTAGCTTTCTTCAATGCCTCGCCACTGTTCTGGTTTTGAACGTAGTGAGGAATATAACAAAAGAATCGTATAAAAACATAGCATTTGAAAGGAAAGTCATGGTGATGGTAGATGAACCAGTGTGTTGGTGTGCCTTGCAGTGATGGAAGGGCCACAAGCTGTGTTGGTGTGATGAAACGGTCACATTAAAGCAGTCTTCATGTAACTATATAACAGTACAAATGAGCTATAGAGCATACCATGAACTCTGGTGGATCATAGTAGTACCGCCAGTGACAGATGTAGTTAGACACTCTCTTATCATTTAGCTCCTTCAGTTTTCCTGTGAGAATATCATATGGTCCAACAAGTGTCAAGCCAGCCTGCTGCAGTGCCTCTGGAAAATAATATTACTGTGTAGAAAGCTGGCTGAGAAAAATTCCCAGTCCCCTCCAGCCACTTCATGACGCTGATAATGCTGGATGAAGAGCAACACACACACCACATTACTCCCATCCAGTCACTTCTACACAGTTTTCACACATTTGGATGTTAAACTTTCTCTCTGCCACTCCCCATTTTAACATTCTCACCAGACATGCAAGGACTCGCATAATAATCTGAACATGGGAAATGTATCCAAAAGAAACAAAATGAGAGAGTTCTGCTTCACCTTCTGGGTTTTCGTTGTTGATGCATGAACAGCATTCCCAGAAGTCAAAGAATTCCTTTGGCATCTCCACCAAGAACTTTTGCTCAATGCTAAATCGCACATTCTCTGGGGAGTTTTGTACAATATAGTCATGGGGAGCCAATGCTAAATCTTCTTCCTTTTTGGACTCGTCTTCATCCTCCTTTTCACCTGGAATACAAGATAAATGTACCTGGCACAAGAATCTCTCCTCTGTGTTAGGCCTGAGTGTCTAAAATCCAGATGTTATGGCAAATTACAACATAATGACCATGTGTGGAGTGGGGCCAAAGGAAACAGGTTCTGAAACTTGCTCCATCAAAGGAAAAGTATGAACTTCCCTCATTCACACAATGAAAACAGAGAAGAAATAATAAAAGAACAGGCAATCCTTGTAACACATATACTCATTATACACATTATACATCAAATCTATATTCTGACAATAACTTATTACTGTAAAAAGCCTCTTGAAATTAAAATAGCTAAAATAGTGAGCTTATTAAAAACGTTGAAAACTTCGTAACCTTCTAGAAGTGAATCTTAAGATGAGGCAGATTTCTCCTTACCTTCCGAGTCTGTGGGTGAGGCAGTCTTTAGGAAAATTTTAGTCCGTTCATAAGGGCTGCCATAGTCTGAAGAAAAAACATTCTGTACTTTAATACACATCTGACTTGCTTTTAAAGCAAACTATGAGCAAGCTATTTAAAGACAGATAGACAGCTAGATATACAGATAGAAAATACCACAGGGCATCGAGAAGTCTGAACCATCACAAGTATTTATTGAAAATACCCAACAAATCTAACCAACCATATCATAACCTCTGAATGGAGGGGAGGGTGTTTTGCTCCCCTTATCTTAATCTGACCAAACCTAATAGCATCTCTGAACAGGGGGCTCTGCCTGCCCTTGAACCCCACCCCTCCTAACTTAATATATAACAAAACCCAACACTTGAATTTCAGTAGACATTGAACTACACAGTGACCAGTACACACAGAGCCAATAATCATATGAGAACCATAAGTAATAACTGTGTACTGAACCACTCAGTTAGTATAAATATTAGCCCAGTTTTGTGGCAGTTCATTCAAATGAGAATCAACCATCAAACTTTTATTCTTTTTTTTTTTTTTTTTTTTTTACCAAATCTGAGCCCCAGAAACAACACCCACCTGCAAGGCCATCCTCATCAAAACTAGACCGGCGGAGACGGGGAGGAGCTAGTAGGACTGTGTCATCCACTCTGACTCTCTTTGTCCCATTCTCCACATCCTTAAAAAAATAATATATGGTAAGGGCCATTCATATACTACATGATACCAAAATGTACAACTCCCACTCCACTGTAACACCTTTTAATGTGATAATTCACTCCCAGAACTGCTACCCAGATATGAGTCTAAGCTGGGACCACCTGATGAGATGAGAGAATATACTACCATCAGGTGGCAGGGTCTGGAGACTATAAAGAGGTCTGTAAATACCATATAACATGGATCAAAGCTTTCCTGCCCCACTCTCCCCTGTCACCACTGACCAGCGTAGTGGACCCACCCCCACCGCTGCCCCATTCCCCCCTGTCACCACCGCCCAGCGTAGTGGACCCACCCCCACCGCTGCCCCATTCCCCCCTGTCACCACCGCCCAGCGTAGTGGACCCACCCCACCACTGCCCCACTCCCACCTGTCACCACCAGCCAGCGTAGTGGACCCACCCCCACCGCTGCCACACTCCCACCTGTCACCACTGGCCAGCGTAGTGGACCCACCCCCACCACTGCCCACCAATCTTTCTTTGGTAAATACAGTTAAGAGATATCTGTTTAAAGCCTCACTTATTTCCTCATCTGTATCTATCAGTGATTCTCCTGACTTAAGCAGCCCTATCTTATCCCTAACCTTGGTCTTATAAGGTTGAAAGAAACCTTTTGGATTGGTCTTTGCCTCCCTGGCAATTCTAATCTCAAAATTGCGTTTTGCTATACACGTGCTTTTCTTCAATGTTCTGGCTAAATTGTTGTAACTGTCCCTTAGGTGAATTTCCCCCCTCTTGATTCTAACATTTAATCCTCTTTTCCTTCCTATTTTATTTTTAAGCCTGTCTGTCATCCATTGTGGGTAATTACCTGTTGATCTGACTTCCCTGTGAGGTATAAACCGTTGCTGCCCTAGTTT
>NC_066564.1:6098499-6148499 GCF_024679095.1 Eriocheir sinensis
CTCTCTCTCTCTCTCTCTCTCTCTGTGTGTGCGGTTTCATCTGGTTCCGTTGCTTTGTTACACAATAGCAATGTATAACAATTTTGCTTTGAAGGATCTCATCTCTCTCTCTCTTTCTCTCTCTCTGATGCTGAAATGTAGTGTTTTAAGGCAGTCACTTAATAAGAGCGACTCACTGATATTACGAGAGTTTAATCTCCCTTATATTGACCGGGCAACACTGTCAGGTACAGAAGACGAGTCTCATGAAATGATCGAATTTTTAGAAGAAATGGATACTGAACCAACTCGAGAGAATAACATACTAGACCTTGTTATAGCGACCCAAGATAACCTACTATCCATATCAGACCCTATGACATACCGTTTTTCGCAAATATCTTTCAAACGAAGACTCGGATCAGCATGGGGCTTTGACACAGATTGTTTCACACATTCCGCTAGTTTTTGACGCTATTGTGCAATGCCAGATGCGGTTAATTATAGCGTTTACTCTTGACTGTGATGGCAAAACCTGCGTGAGCCACTACACATTCGAACAGGTGCACGAGGCGTGACGTATTTGTGAAGCGCATCCACCACCTGGCCTGATCGTGACACCAGCGCACCCTTTTCCCCTTCCCCCTCACCAGCTATCCTTTACACCCATCACCAATGTCCTCACTTTCCTCTTCTCCACCCCATTCCCTCCTCATTCCCCTTCCCCGTCCCTCCCCTTCACCCTCAACAGCCATCCTGTACCCTATCACCAATGTCCTGCGCGCACCCACGTCCCCTCGCCGGCCCCGCCCTTGCCCCGATAGTCCTTCGCGTGAACTCTTTTAACGGGGCATAAAACTCGGGGCCTGGGGGGAGCGTCCTTACGCCCCGAGCACTAATGGCACCGCGGGGAGGACACAAACGGGTCCTTAGATAGACAATGAAAACGAGCTCGTGAAAAATTGGGATGAAAAATGGAGAGAGGGTGCTGTCAAACGCCCCCCTCTCTCTCTCTCTCTCTCTCTCTCTCTCTCTCTCTCTCTCTCTCATTAGTTAAAAAGAAGAACATGCCAGTCCACCGGCGGCAATTGAACAAACTTAACCCATCGGACGTTGCCAAACTTCTGCTTTCTGGCGCATCGTATGACCTTTTACGGCGATGACTCGCCAGAATGAACAGAAAAATGTACTTTATCATATGTATTCCACTATTATTATTATTATTATTATTATTATTATTATTATTATTATTATCATTGTTATGGTTGTTTTTGAGGTCATGTTAATAATATTGTTACGCCACCCCCTACCACACACCATAGCACATTCGTAACAATATGTTGGCGTTAGTAGTGGTGGTGGTGATGATGGTAAAGGTGATGATGATGGTAGAGATGGTGGTGTTGGTAGTGATGTTTGAGGTCGCACGTGGTGGTGGTGGTGGTGGTTACATGACAAGGAGGATTAGAGGTGGTGGTGGTGGAGGCACCAATAAAAGGCTGCTGGCAATGTGGAGAACTAAACCACCGGACGGCAACATGCCGGTTTGACCACAGACTCAAATGTTCAGTGCTTTAATTACGGTCGATTAAGTCGACTCTGCAACAAATACACTCGCTAGGAATATGGCAAAGAGGGTGAAGCCATCAGTGAAAACCCTAACAACTCTGAACACTCCACGGACTGGCTTACCATAGATCACATTAAGGCCAATCCCTACTCGCAAACTTTGATGAAATAAAAATGTTAATGAGTGACAGAAATACAGACATTCTTTGCGTCAGTGAAACATGGTTCTCCTTTTACATTCCCGACACATACATCAACATTCCCAATTATAAAGTGTTTAGGTGCGACGGCGGCCGAGGTGCAGGTGTCTGTCTCTACATTAGTGATACCCTTGCTTCTGAAATAATAGACACTAAAATAACTAAACAAACAGGGACTGAAGACATATGGGTCCGAGTGCAGTGCAGGAAATTACCATCTGTCATAGTAGGATGTATTTACAGACACCCAAAGGCTCTCGCTAATTCATATGATCATATAACTGAAACTATACGATCAATTATGATTCATAAAAAAAAAACATTCTTAATACTAGGCGATCTAAATGACGACCTTCTCTCGCCTACCAGCAAACTCTCAGGCTTATTGAAAAATAATAAACTAACACAACTAATAAGCAAACCCACACGACTAGCCCCCACCACTGCTACACTACTGGATGTAAAAATAACCAATAACCCTGACCTCATATTACAGTGACGTAATCCCTAACCCTATCGCTGATCACGAGCTTATCACAGCCACAGTCAATATGAAAAAGCCAAAACGAATACCAGTTATAAAAACATTCAGACTTAAAATTATATGATAAAGATAAATTATGCGAAAGCCTGCTAAACAGCGTCACCGAGCTCAATCAAATATTAAACACGGATAATGTTAATGACCAAGTGAGTATATTAACTTAAGTGTTCACCAGATGCTTAGACAACCTTGCTCCAATGGTAACACGTGAAATAAAACGGCCCCCTGCTCCCTGGATCAACAATGAAATTAATGAATGTATAAATCTCAGAAATACGACACAACGTAACCTCAAAAATAACAGAAAAGATGAAATGCTACAAGATAGGTACAGATACCCGAAGAAACGCCTAAAAACCCTAATTAATATATCCAAAAATAATTACTATCAGTCCCAACTCAAAGATTGCAAAGGTAATACGTCTGCCACCTGGAAAGTTGTAAAAGAACAGCTTAGACAATCAAATACCTGGCAGCTCAGAAACTTTGTGTGAAGAATTTAATACTTTTTTTGCTAACGTGGGAAAAGACACATACGAAAAGACACAATCTACGCTATTAAACATACAAAACAGTCTCCCAGTGGAAAATGCCATACATGACAAACACCTCGCAGATCACACACACGAAGAAAACGGCACACTCTTTCGCCCAATACCCACAGACACTGACACACTCATCTTAACGATAAAGAGCTTGCACGAAACAAAATCATTTGGATCCGATGGTATTCCTCTTCGTCTCCTTAAGGGCTCTCTCTTCATTAACGCATATTACTTGACTCAAATAATAAACACTTCTATTGTTACCGGCATCTTTCCTACACTGTGGAAAAACGCTGTAGTTCCTCTGTAAAGCTGGCGACGTGAGTAATGCCGGTAATTATCGCCCAATATCCCTATTACCTATCTTCTCTAAAGTTATAGAAAAAATAGTTGCAAACCAATTAACTAAATACCTTGAAAATAACAAACTCTTGTCCGACACTCAGCATGGCTTTCGCCCCCACCTCAGCACTGTACTCACGGCCGTCACCGATAAACTATACAACAATATGGATACCAAACAATTATCGCTGCTTACACTTTGTGACCTATCAAAAGCATTTGATAGTGTTAGCCATAAGATTCTCCTCCACAAACTCTCAAATGTTAAAGTAGACACATTTTGGTTCAAAGACTACTTATCGAACAGAACACAGACAGTACGCCTACAAAACCATCTCTCCACAAAGGCAAACCTACAATATGGCGTTCCACAAGGTTCCATTTCAGGGCCTATATTATTTACACTATGTAAACGACATTCATGAAAACTTCGACGACTGCACACTGATACAATATGCAGACGACACACAATTTCTCCATAGTGGGCCACTGAAGGATATAAATCTACTAGTGAAAAAAGTTGAAACCACCCTAAGCAAAGCCATGGTGTACTTTAATAAAAATGATCTAATGTTAAACACCCAGAAAACCCAATGTATATTTATAGGAAGCAGACAACTAATATCAAGAATACCTGATAACACAGTCATTCTCTTCCACGATAGTAAGATCGAACCCTCAAACAATGTAAAGAATTTAGGATTGTATATAGACCTTTATTTAGTGTTTGATCACCATATAACCGAAATCAGTAAGAAAATCCTAGGAACACTTATGTATGTATATAGAATAAAACAATGTTTTGATAAACCCACAAGGCAGCTTATGGTAGAGTCACTAGTATTAAGTATACTAAACTATTGTAATACTATATGGGGAACAACTAACAATACGCTGCTAACTAAAGACAAGAAACTACAGAACTTCGCTGCTAAAATCAAAGAAGGGAAGGCCCAGAAATATGATCATGTAACTCCAATAATTAAGGAACTCAATTGGCTCAATGTTTCACAACAAATAACTTTTGACACAGCAGTGAATATATATAAACATCTACACCGTCAATACCTTGAATATCTAATGCCTCTCCCCTCTGTAAACAGCATCACCAACAGCACAACACGCCAGCAGGGTAATCTGTATGTACCAAGAACTCACACAGACACAGGAGCCAAACTGCTTTCTGTACACGGGCCTAAACTTTGGAACTCCCTGCCAACACATATAAGCACTGCCCACACCTTATACATAAATTCAAATATAGTCCGAAAGAGTTCTTACTTAATCGAAACTGAAATACCTCATGAATCACTAATTATCTCAGTGCAATAACCGATGTACTTTTTATGTATTTGGATGTAAGAATAACCACTTCTGGTGGAAATAAACTTATAATAATAATAATCTCTCTCTCTCTCCACAAATACAATTCACGTCCATACCGTTTCGTCGTCCTCCGAGCGAAACCGCTTTAAAATCATCTTGGTCGCTGTCTCCAACGCCTTGTCAAAGAGGTGTGCGGGCACCCCGGCCAGCCCGCCCCGCTGGATGGGATCCCAGGCCATGCCGGCGCTTCACGTCCTCACTAAAGGAAAGGAGAGCACACACTACGAAGAGTCCGTCCGAGCCGCGCTGCCCGCGCTTGGCTCGGCCGCCTGGGCAAAAGACTACACAAACTTTGTATAGCCGTGAGCACTATCAATCCGGTCAGCGGGGGAGTAGATCTCCTTGGATGAAGCCACCCTGCCAGGTGTTCTGGGATTCTTTGAAGGGGTGGAGTTGTATGTTTGTTTGTCTGTGTGTGTGTGTGTGTGTGTGTGTTTGTGTGTGTGTGTGTGTGTTTGAAGGAAGTTTCTCCTTTCTCTCCTTGGATGAAGCCACCCTGCCAGGTGTTCTGGGATTCTTTGAAGGGGTGGAGTTGTATGTTTGTTTGTCTGTGTGTGTGTGTGTGTGTGTGTGTGTGTGTGTGTGTGTGTGTGTGTGTGTTTGTGTGTTTGTGTGTTTGAAGGAAGTTTCTCCTTTCTCTCCTTGGATGAAGCCACCCTGCCAGGTGTTCTGGATTCGTTGAAGGGGTGGAGTTGTATGTGTGTGTGTGTGTGTGTGTGTGTGTGTGTGTGTGTGTGTGTATGTATGTATGTATGTATGTATGTGTGTGTGTGTGTGTGTGTGTGTGTGTGTGTGTGTGTGTGTGTGTGTGTGTGTGTGTGTGTGTGTGTGTGTGTGTGTGTGTGTGTGTGTGTGTGTGTGTGTGTGTGTGTGTGTGTGTGTGTGTGTATGTATGTAAGTGTGTGTGTGTGTGTGTGTGTGTGTCAGAAGGGAGTTTCTCCTCTCTCTCACACACACACACAAAAAAAAGTGTAACTCCGGTGCTGTTCGAGTCCTACCCGGTGCCATTGGGGGTGGAAAGGTGGGCTCTTTCCGATACCCCCAGTCCCGTTGTTGGGTCTCCTCTTGAAAAGAATTGGGCATCTCTCTACCAGCCGTCTGGATGGTTGCGCGGCATGCACCGCCTTCTTCTCTTGGGGTATATCCCCAACAAAGTAACCCCCCCCCAAAAAAAAAAAAAAAAAAAAAAACGTAAAGGTGTATAAGGCCGGTCCCGACCAGGAATCTTTGTATGACAACAGTGCATCCCAGACGTTTCCCAAGTGTTTCGGGAAACCACTGGGATACATTTGAATACCCTCGGGAAAAGATGTTCCCTGTTGTAGTGCGGCGACGGCCTGATGAACGAGCCTCCCATAACCCACTTAAGGCGGTGTCACACTAGCACTTTTTCCGTCGTTTTTCTGAAAATCGTCGATATCTTGGCTGCGGCTTGTCACACACAAACGGTGTTTCGTCTGAAACTTTCCGTCGGCACAGACCAAGGAATGTAAACAAACATGGAGTCCACGCTGCGGCAAAGATACGCTGCTCTGAACCTAATACTGTGTATTGTGAGACTTAGACGAGCTAAACAAGCCAAAAAGCGTGCATGGATGCGCTCATGGTTGGCTCGTCGGGAAAGAGAAAGTGTGTACCGCAGGCTGTTAATAGAGCTGAGTTTAGAGGATCACGAGACTGAAGAATTGGATCAGGTTGGACAAGAGCCAGTACCACAGACTTCTGGAGTTAGTGACACCTCTCATTGCCAGAAGTGACACCAGGATGAGGAAGGCTGTCACTGCAGGAGAGCGTTTGAGACAGGTTGATCTTGATCTTGATCTTGATGTCACAGGATTTCTGCCAGGCCTTTGTATCCCTGTGAAGAGAAAACAAAACATGCGGGAAGTCAATGGGCAAGATATCTCGTCCACACCCCTTCACACACACATCACTTTTTGCTGCGGAGTCCTTCGTCACGTTCTTACGCCAGGCATAGGAAGATGAGCAGGGTGTGAGTTGGTCTTGATGTCCACGCACGGCTGGTGGCACCACACACCACCTCTCGCAGCACACCACCTGCCTGCTGCCTGCCCACACCACTCACCACACCCATCCACACCTCCACTCCGCAGCACACACCAGCGCCCTGCCCCTCCCTGCCCCTTCACCACAGTCACTAATTTTCAATGGTTAAAGGTTCTCACCACAAAACTGCAGGTTACTTCTTCAAAAACACTCGGAGCCGCTCACACACGTCTGTTCTCTCTCTCTCTTGGTCCAGGTTCTCAGAAAGTCGGTGTGTGCGGAGGTTGCTGCAATGGCCACTGGAGAGCAAGAAAAAGACAAGGAAACACGTATGGGTGAGGTCGTTTAGACAGAGGTGACCATTCACTGACTTGATTTTGGCGGAGCTGTGAGTTTATGGAGCAGGGTTTAATTGATTAATAACTTTCTTAGAACGTCCACCACTGACTCTGGAGAACTATTACGAACGGTGGCCCCAAAAATATCATGAATCGATGCCAGACACAGAAAAGCCATTCCAGCTCAAATCAGCCTGCAGACATAACCTGACAAGCGGTGATTCTTTTACGAGCCTCATGTTACACCTAGATGTCAAAGCTGTTACCATGCAAACTTTCCTGCTGTGGACGGTCCTGAGAAACAGTCGGGAAGCATTTGAGAATCAAATTTTGTTTTCCATCCTGGAAGAAAACATCAAACACATTTGCGCACTTGCGCGCGCGTATGTACGGGTGTGGGTGTGGGGTGTGTCTGTGGGTGTATATGGATGTAGGAAAAATGGCACAAGTGTTAAAGTAGTAAAAAATGGCACATTTAAGGCCTGTACTCATGGTCTTGGCTGTCACCACTCACTTTATTCACTACTCACCTACATTTGTTGGTAACTATATAGGTGTTGAAAATACCCTCGTTCGAACCTTCAAACCCAAACTGGTTTAGTGAGTGGAAGAAAGTCTATTTATATTTGCTTGTATCGAAAATGAATCTGAACACAATCCTAGCATTCATTTGAACCTTATGAACCACAAAAAGATTCATTGTGAACATTTGTTTATTGAAGACAGCTCAGTCAAGCCACTGTAGCAGTGAAGAACACACCATCACTCAGCTAGTGGCATTACCAGAACACAACCATGGAGATCATAAGAAGTATTAAAGGAAAAGAGAAGATTTGTTTTCAAGGCTACATGTATACAAGGCAGATAACAAGATCTACTACTATTAGATGGAGATGTGTTAAGAGAACCTCGTATTGCAAAGGTACCATGACCACCAGCCTCGAGATGACTGGTGGTGGTGGTGGTGGTGGAGGCAGGTTAGACGGGTCTGTACGTGAGTGAAAACGAACGACTGAAAAAAGACAAACTTGCTTATGGTCGATGGGTAATTTTTTCCATCTACAGCAATCAATAACTATGACTTAAGGGCATAAGATGAGTCTACAGAACGAGTGGTGTGGGTAGGGATCGTCAGAGGCCTCCACCCCTACCTCATCAGTTTCAAAGGCCGGAAAGGTGGTCAGTAGGGTTCTAACGAGTGTCTCCTTAGGGTACAGAAGAAGGGTCAAACTACCTCCAGGGTCATAAAACTACCTTTGGAAATGCCCCAAAACTGCTACGAAAGCCTTGCCAAATATGTGCGTGTGCTTGGGCGCCTAAATGTTTATAGATATATGACCTCTGTTGGTGTCTTCTCCTCGCCTTTGTCCATGTATACATCTCTCTCTCTCCCCCCGTTTTCTTTCAACCTGTTTCTGAGAAACAGGTAGGAAGAAAACGAGAGAGAGAGAGAGAGAGAGAGAGAGAGAGAGAGAGAGAGAGAGAGAGAGAGAAGATTGGGAAGAAGGGAAGTAATAACCGTAGCCTCCACCGGTGAGCGTGACCCATGCACTGTGAAAGTGCCGGGTCAAGGTTGATTCCCACGGTCCAGTAATAGGCGTGGGATTGCCTCTGTAACGGCTCCACTTTTTCAACTTTAGGGTCGCGACCCCAAGTAGGGTTGCCAAACGTTTTCCCTGGGGTCGCCAAGACCTCAAAATATCAAACATGGTGTTATTATGTTATAATAACACATATACAACTAAACTAGTGGGGTCGCGGTCATGTCTAGAGGTGCATGATTGGGGTCTCCTAAAAAAAAGGTTGGGAACCACTGCTATACGTATAGTGACCGGCACGGCACGTACCGTTCCGGACCGACAAAATATTCTTCAATGGGAAACACGTTGTTGCGTTCACACTGCTACGGACCTACACGCCTCCGGAGCGGACCTTCACCAGCAGTTGCCGGTCAGGTTTGTCGGCGAGAATATTTCAGGTCCGCGCCGTTACGGCCCGGTCCGGAGAAAGAGTCAAGTCACGCGCAGTTTGAAGCCGATGGATCAGGGGCAACTGCGGCTGTGACGTCACGAGGTGCCGTGGCTCTCGCCCCTCCCCCTCCCTCGGGTTTCTCTCTCTCTCTCTCTCTCGTGCAGCATATTACCACACTAATAATGTTAGTAATCCAATTCTTACTGACTATTTTGAGGCTTATATATTGCGGGAGGCTCTCTCCCTCACCATCTTCCCCTTCCTCAGACTGCTCTCTCTCTCCATGACCTTTTTAGAAGGCCATGCTCTGCCTCACCAGTCAGTGTCACACACACACACACACACACTCACTGAAAATTGAGTTATCAGACTCACAGCCCCTCTAGTCCTTATTTATTTAAATATCTGACCAATCACATCTCTCATAGGGTAAGCAAAAGCCAGATAAACGTGCTACGTTTATTGAAAACAACAAACTCGCTAAAAATTAAGAATAATTAATGAACACCAAGCACACAGCAACCTAGTAGATATGCTAAAACATCCTAGGAATTAGATTACTTAGCTGCAGGTGGGGAGAAGCCAAGCCACACCCTGACAAGAACATAAGAACCTAGGGAAACTGCAAGAGGCCGGGTGGCCTACACAGGGCAGCTCCAGAATCCCCCCAACTACTCACGGTGGGTGAGGTGTAGTTACAGGGGTTACAGTTAAAGGCTTGATCCTCGTTATACAGGCGGTACTAGGCACGCATCCAGTACCCCGTCACCTTACTGCACCCACACCTCACTGCCACCTCTCGTCCTCGTCCATGTAGCTATCACAGAGTTATATAACTAGAGCGCGCGCTCCCGTGTTGTGGGGTTAGCGGCGGGTGAGGCAAGCTACCCTGGCGCGGCAGCCATCTTGGGGAGCCCACTTTCCCTCACTCTGTGGTGGGGGTTTTGATGGTGGTGATGGTGGTTGTGGTGGTGATGTGATGGTGGTGGTGGTGCTGTGATGGTGGTGGTGATGGTGGTGATAGTGGTGGTGATGATGGTTGTGGTGATGGTAGTGGTGGTGGTGATGGTGGTGATGATGATGGTGGTAAGCGATAGTTTTGGTGGTGGTGGTGGTACGTGATAGTGATACGTGATAGTGGTGATGATGGTGGCACGTGATAGTGGTGGTGGTACGTGATAGTGATACGTGATAGTGGTGGTGGTGATGGTGGTGGCGATGATGGTGGTACGTGATAGTGGTGGTGGTATGTGATAGTAGTGGTGGTGGTGGTACGTGATAGTGGTGGTGGTGGGGGTGGTGATGGTGGTACGTGATAGTGGTGGTGGTGGGGGTGGTGATGGTGGTACGTGATAGTGGTGGTGATGATGGTGGTGGTGATGGTGGTACGTGATAGTGGTGGTGGTGATGGTGGTACGTGATAGTGGTGGTGGTGATGATGGTGGTGGTGGTGATGGTGGTACGTGATAGTGGTGGTGGTACGTGATAGTGGTACGTGATAATGGTGGTGGTGGTGATTGTGGTATGTGACAGTGGTGGTGATGGTGGTACGTGATAGTGGTGGTTTTCATAAACAGAGAGAGAGAGAGAGAGAGAGAGAGAGAGAGAGAGAGAGAGCACCACCACCACCTACCACTTTGAAGTTGCCGGCTGGAGCAAAGTTGGCTGGACTGGGCTCCCAAAGATGGCGGCCGAGGTACTTCCGGTTGCCGCACCTGAGTGTCTGGCTCGCGCGCTCTAGGTATGTAACTCTGTGGTAGCTATCCAGTCTACTCTTAAAACAAGCTATCGTCCCTGCACTAACTATGTGCTTGCTGAGTCTATTCCATTCCCCCACCACCCTATTACTAAACCAATGCTTGCCTATATCTCTCCTAAATCTATACTTTTCTAATTTAAATCCATTACTGCGAGTTCTATCTTGCTGGCTAATTCTCAGTACTTTACTTATATCGCCTTTGTTGTAACCCTTGACCCATTTGAATACTTCTATCAGATCTCCCCGCACTCTTCGTCTCTCTAGTGAATGTAAGTTTAGATGTTTCAGCCTATTTTGACATGGGAGGTTCCTCAGCCCCTGAATCATCTTGGTCATCCTCCTCTGAACTGATTCTAGCAAGTTGATGTCCATTCTGTAGTGTGGGCACCAAAACTGGACAGTATAATCTAAGTGTGGCCTAACTAACGCTAAATAGTCTGAGGATGACCTCTGCACTCCTGTTGGTTACCTCGTGGTCCGTGCCTGGAGTCCTTCTGTCCTCTTCTCGTTCCTCACTGCAACGCGCCGTGCCCTCCTTCCTCCCACGGGCTTCCCTAGACCAGAGTATACAATCACTCTGGAATTGTGGATACTACAAGGCAGGAAAACCCCACGATGCTCAACGTGGTGTGGGAGGCGGGAGGAAGGGACGTCTGCCCGTCGTGCCCGAGACGAAGCCCTGGGCAGGAGACAGGGTTGCCAAGTCTTTGAGGAGTGCATTTTTAAAATGTTTTCAGATTTTTTACTGCCAAATTAAAAACCGCCAAAGCTTATAAATCATATATTATATGCGTATAAATAAAATGTTATCTTTTATTTCTTACACGCCGCCTGCCGCCTTTGCTGGACCTACATATATACACACCCACCAATTGTTACATTTTATCATTATTTCCTCATTTTATTTTAAGGAATAATTATAAAGGCCCTGAAAAAAAAAAAAAGCTGAAATATTAAAATTTAATGTAAATATTTACCTTGATTACAGAATACCACCTTGAGCCATGTGACTGGTCATGCATATTTTGCATGCAAGTTTAATTTAATGAGTTTGGGCTGTAAGATTTTCGATGCACATTACAACTTTACGATCTGCCTTAGCCTTAGTTAACTTCCCATACCATGTCCACCATGGGAACTCCACCAGTCATGTATAGGTACCACATAGCAGAATCATATTGTCCCAAGCTGCGGGCAAAAGCGTGCAACCAACAACGTGTGCAATGTGCCGACACTGCGTGTGTGTTACTGCATTCTGACAGGCGCGTGTCGCGACTCATGACTATACCATGGGTATACCACTACACTATGCACATGGTCACTTGCATATGTGTGCGATAATGCTTTGGAATGGAGATGAGTGGAAGATGCCAGATGGCGGCCGTTCCACAATGCTCAGGCCGGGTTCCGCAGTCTAGATGCCAGCTCTCGCCATACGGCATCTCGTTTTCTGTGCAACACTTACGCTAAAACGCCCTAACGGCTATGGATTTGTTATTTATTAATAACCTAACACATGCAATTGGTCATAGTGGTTCATGCATCCCACACATAGCTCAGCGTTGGCCGTAATACGAAATGATTTGAAAATAGCGCGCGTTCCCGCCTTCAAGTGTTTCTTCCCGCTCTCTCAATCAAAATGGCGGGGACTCCCGCGGCCACAGGCCACTCCCTGAATGCTTAAAAAATGAAATTTCCCCCCCCCCCCCCCCCCTTTAAGAAAACCTTTGTCTTCAGAGAAAAGTATTTAAACTGTGAATACGCTGCCAACACTGGTAACATAATAGTCAGTAGTGTCACGGTAGGAGAACATCTCGGTTCTTGCGATCATAAATTAGTGCACGTCGACATTAGAGCTCAATCATCAGTGACTGAAAATAAAGGTGCCGAATTTCAAAAGAGCTAACTTCGTAGAAATCCGACAAAAACTAACAGAAATACACCTATCAGATGACGGCAACGTAGAGGAAGCCTGGCTGAGCTTTAAAAATCACTTACTCACTCAGCAGAACACATTCGTCCCCTTGTGCGAGAAGCGATTTAACACTAATAAAAGCCCACCGTGGTTTAATAGCGAAATTAAACAATCAGTCAATGAGAGAAAATTGCTTTACAGGTTAAAGAAAGAACAAAGCACGCCCGAAAATATTAGACTTTATAATGATGCCAGGCGACGAGTAAAAAGACTAGTATGTCAGGCAAAGCGTAGATATGAAAAAAATATTGCAGCCAACTGTAAAAATAATCTGAAATCTTTCTTCAGTTACATAAACAACAGAAAGGCGATCAAAAGTGGTATTGGACCTTTAACAAACAGCGACGGTGCACTAGTGACTGACAGCCAACACATTGCAAACCTCTTAAACAATTACTTTTCCTCGGTGTTTAATACTAACAGTCTTCCTCCCACTACCACCAACACCAGTACTATTGTAAATCTCGAGCATGCATTGCCTAATTTTGAAATAACAACCGGTGAAGTCCTTAAAGCTCTCCATTCACTTAAAACAAATAAAAGTCCCGGACCCGACAAAGTATATCCTATACTGCTTACATAAACAAAGAACGAAATACTCTCCTCCCTCACAACAGTATTCAATATGTTCTTGCGACAAGGCATCGTCCCTTCGGATTGGAAAAAGGCTAACGTGTCACCGATTTTTAAGAAAGGAGACAAAAAAAAAATACCAGGTAACTACCGACCCATTAGTCCAACTTCAATTGTAGGTAAGCTACTCGAGAGCATAATTAGAGACAAAATTGTGAGTTGCCTCGAAAGCCACTCATTAATTGGGGATTCATAACATGACTTCCGTAACAAAAGGTCCTGCCTGTCAAACCTATTGACCTTTTATAACGACCTCTTCTCAGTTTATGACGTAACCAAATCACTGGACGTAATCTAACTTGATTTCTAACAATGCCACCTCGGCCTCCCGGCTCCAAATCTTGTTATCTGCATCTGTCATTTCTTGTTATATTGGAGCCGACATGTTATTTACCCAGCCGCCAGTCGGCAATACAAGACGGACACGCTCAGCTGCAGGGAACTTGCCGCGAGAAGGGCTCCCAGAGACCCAGACCCAAAATGCTGCCGCGCCTGTATTGCCGGCCGCGAATTGCCAGGTGCACGTAAAGCCGCCTTTAACCCTAGAACGCTAACCATGGGTATGAGGTACCCATGCGAATGACGTCATTGCCATTGTGTATGGTTCCGGTGCTCTGAGGGTACCCACCTCCTCAGTAGCTTCATGTGCCCGCTTGACAGTGTAGGGGAAGGTCACGTTGTCTCGCTCTCTGCTCACACCTTTGTTGGCCCACATTACATTGGTATACCCATACCATAGTTGGTGATACAGGGGTGTTGTACATCCTAGATATTTTCATACCAAAACAATACGTTTTCAGTTCTTTCTAATGTTAAAGTCAAGATACAAGTTTTGGGGTCCTTCATGTAACTTTATTCCATTAAAACTTTACATTTAATTTTATTTATTTTTTTCAAAAAATGGGTATGATGTGTACCATTAGTAGTAGTGATGGTTTTTCTAAGGTTAGTGTTCTAGGGTTAAGCCCCTTTCTCCCTTTTTATTTGTAGCTAATCTTACTTCTTTAGCTCCTTTTGCACGTGAAGAAAATTGAACATATCAAAAGAAAACTGCTCTAAATTATTACTACGTGGAAAATCACAACCTATATCCTATACAGCCCTTCCGTCAAATAATAATAAATAACAAATAGTAGTAAGTCGTTAATAGCTCATGAGAGAAGTTGGGAGCTTATGCTAATATATATAGCTACGCATGGCCCCAATACTCACCTCCGTACCATTGCTACATGATGTACTTCTATTCCGTACTTTTATTTGCTGTTTTATGTACGTTGGTTGAAAAAGCTTCCCAGAGAATACGATATGAAGCTAATTAAGCTAGGCAACGAATGAATGAAATGCGTGAATGAATGCAACGGATGATTCTAAATGGAAGATACTCATATATTAAAATACCTGAAATTAATAGATCAAACCACAAAAAAATGAAATAGAAATCAAACAACATACATTTTCCGTTCATAATATTAAACTGTTTCAAGTTCAACAATTGTTCCAAAAGTACGACAGTCAAATCAGCTTATAAATTAATTAACTTATGATTTATTCTTACTATTCGGATATAATATATAAATAGTTTAGTTTGAAATGACAAGTGTGATGAAATACCGTCATTGTGAGGGTGTGATAACTTATATAAGGCAGAAACCGATAAATGTAATTCGCTGAGTACGATAATATGGTAATACTGCTGTCACCCAGCTTGACTAAATATGTACGAAAACTATTGTATAAATACGATAAATTTGTTTCTTGTATGATCGACGATAATGTGATAATTCTAGACAGCACCAAAACAGATCTGCAGTTAAGAATCATTATACATATTAACGCGCCCATGCCTCGCTTCCTACCCTCTGAAGTACTCTTTTCTTGTCATCTATATCATATCTTGTCTTCTATATACCTCCAAAACTCTCCGAAAACCGTAGGAAAGAGTGTAAACGGACAAAATAAGAGTAATATAGCTTTGAACTGACTGCACTGGCATGTTCCCGCACAGCATATATAGGTTTTACGACTCAATAGGCTCATAATAAAGAACATTTTCGGCTCCTGATGTATATAATGACCAGAGAGAAGAAAAATGCAATGGTAGAAACAAACATTAAGAGGACAGAAAAGGAAAATGCTAAAGGAAAAGTCCAAAGTGAGCTAAAGTGAAGGAAACAAAGGGAAAAATAGAAAAGCAAAGTAAATGGAAGCAAAATGAACAGCAGAAAAACAGCTCGGTCAGTGCAAGGTGAAGTATATAAGTGTAAACAGTGAGGTAACTAAGAGTGCGTAGTGAAGTAGCTAAGCTAGTGTAAAAAAAAGCACCAATTAAGCTGTTTACCTGCAACAATAAACTATCAATCAGGAGAACCTAATTTATGAGAAGCGATACAAAGCGTCCGCCTGGGGGTTGGGATGGCATGTTCCTCCCTTCTCCTGTGTTGTTTACCTGCAAAAATAAACTATCAATCAATCAATCAAATCAGCTTAACAGCTCAAAAGTAGAAGAAAAAAAGTACGACAATGGCCAACGCGGCATCTGTTGGCAGCCCTGGCGGCGGTGACGTCACCAGCAGACAGCCCGTGTTGTGATGGTAGTTGACAGGTGGCGGAATTGCTCTATTTTATATGATCTACAGCTTTAGGTGAGACAAAGGTATTTTTAAACGAATCACTATTGGTTTGGATGCTTGGAGGTCAGCATGGCGGGTGGAAAAGGGTGCTGAGGGGGGTATTAACGCCGTGTGGCCGCCGTGGTGAGGGTCAGGCCGAGGGGCGGGTGTTATCGCGGCCCCGGGATCGCCGCTCTCCTCTCGCCGCCCTCACGTGCCGACTGGCGGCCGAGTGTCAAGGAGCCTCGAGTGTCGCGGCCCGAGTTATCGCCTTATCTGTGCTGACTTCTCACTGACTAGCGGGGGTGGGGGGGGGGGGTTCGAGGGTAGGGCTGGGTGACCTGTACCCTGGTGACCTGCACCGTGTGGACTTGTGCCTTTTGACCTGTACCAGTTTTCTGCCCACCTTGCCTCCCCCATATTATTTTTTATTTGATATCATATTGAGGTGGAAAAGTTGGGTATTAAAAGTAGTGCACTCCTCTATTTCTTAATGTTTTCTAGAATCCTTTCATTAAAACACTATAGTTACACATCAACACTGGTTCTTAAGTCTTACCATGGGGCATTTGTAGTATCCAGGGGGGGGTATGAGCCATGGGGGAAAAGTTGGAATTTATCTAATTATATTTGTTATTATCCTAATAGTAAAAAGGTTAAAAACTGCTGCACTACAACAGTAAGCAAAAAGAAAACGTCGCTAAACTTTGTGGATTGAGGGGGACAAAGACCTCCCTGGAGGAAGGTTACAAATATATATTTGCTTGTTATTTAGTAACCTTAGGATACAGTTTTGGGAACAGTTGTCTGGAGTGTCTGGATGGTGCAGCAATGTTTTATATGTCAAGGAGATTTAATGGCATTTCTTTGCATTCACCTTATTAACAGAGGTACTCTATTACCCTGTACATGGTGTGCTGCTATTTGTTGTTAATCTTGAATGCAAGAAGCTCATTCATTAAGAATTAAGACATGCAACAAATAAATTTTTCCACACATATCTTGTCATCTGTGTCCTGCATTTAATGCAGCTTGTATATGCATGTGAGCAAAACAAATATATGTGTTATGCATGTGCACGGTGCCCTGCGCATTAAGTATCAAGATCAAGAAAACAAAAAGACATGATACATTATTAACTTGATAAATATTTGTTTATTGTCCCAAGACAGTTTTTCATTATTTTTAAAGTAATAAATTAATTTTGGCTAAAATCATGCAAGAATGAATGGCATTTCAGAACTACACAACAGAGGCTATCAATTCTCTTAATGTGTTGGGTCAGCCTGTTGAAGTTTTCTCTCTAAACTCATCAACTGTCCTTATCAAGATAAGGCTTGGTGAGGTGCCAGCATGCCTCTGGCTGTGCATTGCCATGCTTTGTGTATCAGACTCTTGTAGTATACTTGTGGGAGGGACTTGATGGAGCCACTATGAAGCAATTTTTTTGTTTCTAGGAAATAAATTAAACTACATAGAGGAGTATGGTATGCATGTCATCCATATTTATGCATAAAAAATTAGGAAGTTGGCACTGATCAGTGTAACTGATCTTGTGAGTTTAGCTTTGAGGTTGAAGATTGCTGCATCTTCCAAAGTGCAGTAGTACCATACATGTGTTCCAGTAGCTTTCCACTGCCCTACTCTGTGAAGATAGTGTTATGTGTTGCCAAGAGCCTCTTCTGGCCCTAAAATCTTAAGACCGGTCCTGCACAGCTACTTCAAAACCATTTTTATTTAAAAAGAGCAAGAGTCTCATAGACAGACATGGATTTCTTAGGTAAGCTGTTCAGTTCTTTGAGATGAAGAAAAATTTCATCAGAAGAAAATAAAAGAATACCTAGTTCAACTATTAGCTTATAATCCACAGCTAATGATTCTTTTCACAGTTTTCTTTCATTATCAGTATAACTAAGAAAATGAAGGCCATGGCACAATCTAATCTCTTGTCTTGTACGATGCCAATGTTATTTATAGTTTCACTACGTATATATAATCATTATGCATTTTTGCATTGGCAGTAGTTTTCACTCTTAAACCTTGCCATTAGTGAACAACTTGATATTCATTAGTTTTTTAGTCACAATCATGCCAAGAGCAGCAATAATGCACTTGACATTCAAAGATTGCATCCTTAGTTGAGTGTGTGACATTTCCTGGACTGTTCTATGCAACAAACTCATGTTTCTTGGTGTTGTTCCTATTTGCTGAAGACAGGATGAATGTGAACAGAATATTTGGTTACAAAAAAGTGCCAGGAGGTGAGTGAATGACAAATGGAAGTTGGTATTCAGTAAAATTAGTGAAAAAAATTGAAGTACAGCAGCATTACTGACCTGAAGAATGAAAACATCCAGTCACATTCATCAGTTTAGACATTATTTATTGGTTACAAATTGTCATATTTGATTTCTGGTAGACACAACATTATTCAAGAGGTCATTATTGACGCACAGTACTTAACATAAGATGGAACTTCACCAGTCTGTCAGTTAGTCAATGTCGGTTGCAGCAGCTTTCCAAGGGTAGTCATGACAGCCTTCCCAAACAACCCATATCTCTTTGATAGAGGTAAAACTGCCAACTTTCTCTCTTATTCCCATCCTGCCCTCAACAGCTGGAGCTACTCTATGGCTGAAATGTTGACCTCATATCAGTTATTCCATTGAACTGTTGCTTCCAGCTGAGTCCATTTCTGCTGTGTGTCCCCTGGCAAATACTTGGGTGGGGTCTGAGATTTCCCAAGCTGATTTGGCGTTTGTTATAGTTCTCATAGTTCAATAAGACTTGAGACAGATAGGCAGACAGAATACTATGACCTATGTGCCTCCAAACTCTGAATTCTTTGCAGAGTTCAGTCAGAAGATGGACGGAGATCTTAGCGAGGGAGGGATGCAGACTGTGGCACTGGGTGACGGTGCTGCCAGCGGGGAGACCAATTACCAGCCAGCAGCAGGCGGAGGACCAGCTCTAGCCCCTGCACCCAATTCAGGGATGCCGCTAGTACAGTCTTCTACGGCACCCTCGACGCAGCCCATCCCCACACCGCAGGCTCGCCCCACTTCCCTCCCACAGTACCCACACACTCCTGGGTCTGCCTACGCTTCACCAAACAGTGCCAATAGTCCTGGTAAGTTCTGTTTCATCCTTAGAGTCTTCTTATTGGCTGTCCTTTGCGAGTGTTCCAAGTGTATTGTTGTCAGTAAATGAAGGCAGTTCAGAAGAGTAGAGAATTAAAGTATAGGATGTGTGTTTGCTGATCCTTAATAGTAAATAAGTTTTTGATATATGTACCTTCATCAGAATTTAATGGCCTGATAATGTATAATATGCATGAACAAATTTTACTTATATGAAACAATTCTCATAGAATTAAGCTTGAGTCCCTATGTAAGCAATGTTTCAGAGTACGGCAATAAGTGGGACTGTTATATCTCGCCGTTTCCAGCCATGTCGCCAGTCCCCCTGGCCACCCCAACCACTCCGAACTCTGAAAATGGAGCTGCCTTAGTGCGATCTGGTTCAAGTAAAATGGAAACTATTAAAACTTGGTCCATATCTACCTACAAATGTACCAAGCAACTTTTGTCAGAGAAGTTGGGAAAATCATCCCGCACGGTAGATGCAGGTTAGTATTGCTCTGGTCAGATGAGGTCAGTTATTGCACAGAATGTATGTTCAATATGAATATGTGCCAGTGCTAAGAAAACAATAGTGTATGTGTGTTTGTGTATTTATGTTGCAAGTAATAAATTTATCAGGAACTCTAAAAAACATTAAACTATTTAATAATATTAACTTCTGATTATTCTGTGGTATTATTCTGATGTGTTAAGAATTTTCATGATGTTTTGTATCATGTTTCAGAATTAGAAGCCCAGATTGAAGCCCTTCGTGACACACAGCGTAAATATTCGCAAATACTGCGACTGGCCAGGGCCTTGTCTTCTCATTTCTATCATGTTGTACAAACACAACAACAGCTCGGCGATGCCTTTGCAGATCTTGCTCAGGTAATGTCCATTGTTTATATTCTACTGGTCAAGGTTTATTTTATCAGATCTACTTAAACCTGTGTAACTGTCTTGCCTTTGTGTAGTCCTTCATGTTTCAAAGATCTGCTTTCTAGTGAGGCTGAGGAAGAAGGTGTATACAGATACTATTGGTATAATACTACATTAGGACAGCATCAGGCTATTAGTGGCAAGATGAATTAACATAATGGATGACTTTACAAAACTGTCCTGCCCGTGGCTTTGTAGAGTACCTCACCTAAAAGCGATGACTGTCTTAGACCTTTACAAGAAGATCTGAGGCAAAAGGCATAATTTCAATTGTCATGATTATGGAAAGTGCCTATTGATTGTGATTGGAATGCCTCTTCAGTTAGGTTAATCACTTCATTGCTTAACTCACCAGAAGTCACCGGAGCTTCAGGAAGAATTCATATACAATGCAGAGACTCAGAGAACCCTCACCAAGAATGGTGAAACTCTTCTTGGTGCCCTCAACTTCTTTGTTTCGTCCGTCAACACTCTGTGCAACAAGACCATGGAGGACACCTTACTCACCGTCAAGCTCTATGAATCTGCCAGGTAGGATTGAGTTCTTCTGTAACAAACAAAGTCATTCTTGCACAATAAATAATAACACTAGAATGTTGTGTCTTGTTTTAACTATTAATTTTTCTCTGCAGAATTGAGTATGATGCCTACCGAAGTGATTTGGAGATGCTCTCGCAGCAACCTCGTTCAGAAATAAGCTCCATCAAACTTGAGGAAGCTCAGCGCAACTTCAATGGACACAAGGCTCACTATGATAGGCTAAGAGCAGATGTTGCCATCAAGCTAAAGTTCTTGGAGGAAAACAAGGTATGTGGAAAACTACCCTTTACTCACCTCATTTACTCACCTTGTTGGCTCATTGATTCTCTGTAGCATGAGAAGGAAATATAGTAGGAAAAGTTGGGTGGGCCAAAAAACTGTTGGCACAGCAGCCCATAAGCTGATGAAACATAGTGGGAAAGCTGTGTGTGACTGTATGGGCTGAAAGGATGTGCCATAAGCAGTGTACTTGTGTTCAGTCTTGAAAATCGTAAAGCACATCAAATTAGTGACTTGAATGAGTGAGTTTGTTCCTACTGCTTCATCCGGAAGGGAATTCCAAAGGGTTATAACTCTGATGCTGAAAAATCATGTTCTGCAGTCAACAGAAGTAAACTAATGAGACACCTTGAATCTGTGGCTGCTAGTAGCTGACTGGAAAGGCAAATGGAACAAATCAAAGGGTTTGATGACTGACTTTTTGTGAAATATCTTCCAACATTTGTTGTTGTCAGTATTGCATATACATAACATGTTCAAAAGGATGCATTTAAGGAGATCCTAAGCAGTCTATGTAAGTGCTTGTTACCATTTTAGACTTTGCACCACATGGTTGATGATGATGGTGAAGAGGATAGGTGGCATAGTCTGGATGGCCAGGAAAAATCTAGATATTGATAGTTTGGAACATTTTGTGGATGAGGTAATGGTAATAAAAGTCCCCTGAAAAATTACATATAATGGTTTCATGTTGGTGGTAATTTGTTGGTTGTATTACCAAACAACTCTTTTGCAGGTGAAAGTCATGCACAAGCAGCTCCTCTTGTTCCATAATGCTGTGTCAGCCTACTTCAGTGGCAACCAGACTGCCCTGGAGGCCACCCTCAAGCAGTTCAGCATCAAGCTGCGCAGCCCCAACAGCGCACCGCCCTCGTGGCTGGAGCAGTGAGTTACGCAGGCTGTCTTGTGACTTCATTCAGTTGCTCACTAACCATCTGAGAGCTTTTCTTTATTTACATGGCATCCCTTCATCTAAGGCACTGTTTGCTTATGCATCTTGGTCATCTTTATTCCCATCGGGTTGTTCAGTAATGTGCTTTCAAACTATCGAGCCTGTCTTGCAGAACTGGAGAGAATTTTTTTGGAATGTGCTTTAATATGATAATGAAATCTTTGGTTTGTACTCAGAGTCAGTTGAATTTTATTCTTCAGGTATCAAATACTTTTTGAGGCATACAGGAGCAGGTAGGACACAGTAATAAACTCTAGGCAGCAAATAGCATAAATTATTTTGCTACCACTTTCATCTTGTTGGTCATCTCCTAATAAGTAATGGAAAGTCAACATTGCTCAAGAAATAAGGAATGTGGTAAAATTCTTTATATTAACATGCTTGCAGTATTTGGAAAAAAAATATTCACTCAGTATTTGCTGCAGAAGAACCTCAGAGTTACTTTGGTTTTGTTATGCAGTCATTTTTCAGGGTTGGCAAGAAATCCTTTATATATATATATATATATATATATATATATATATATATATATATATATATATATATATATATATATATATATATATATATATATATATATATATATATATATATATATATATATATATATATATATATATATATATATATATATATATATATATATATATATATATATATATATATATATATATATATATATATATATATATATATATATATATATATATATATATATATATATATATATATATATATATATATATATATATATATATATATATATATATATATATATATATATATATATATATATATATATATATATATATATATATATATATATATATATATATATATATATATATATATATATCCTTTTTCATATGAAGGCCTATTGTTGATATATCACACATTCACTTGCAACATTATTATTCTTATGATTAATGGAGCAGAAGCTTTCAGTATTATGTTTAACAGGTTGAATTATCATAAGCCTCTTATCAATCCCACCCAAGTAAGACTTTTATGCTAAGGTTTGACCTTTCTGCCAATGATTTCAGTGGTGCTGGAGATGTTTCAGATCTGACTAACTGATCCACTTCCCTGGGAATTCTTCATTTTGATAAGTTCTAAACCGCTTGTACATGGTGACGGCACACTGCCTCGCTGCAGCCACGCACTGTGTCTTGCACTAAGATTGTCGCTCTGGACCACAGTGCCAGACGCCTGCACCGCACGCTTCTCATGCCACCCACACCTTGGCCTGCTAGGAAGACAGTGTTTACACTTTCAGAAATATTGCTGTTTATTTTTATTGACGGGAAAAATATAATGAAAATGGTTAACTTATTGGAATTGTGAATTTGCCCCTAATTCAGAAGGTAATCTTCCAAAACATTGTAGGAGGGAATACTTTGAAGTATTTTCATGAGTAAATCTGCTAGCTTGAGTTGATCTGAGTCTAGAATTTGTCTTTTAATCTGAAAGCCATTTGTGGCTGTTTTGATGAAAGGAAAATGTAATATAATTTACTTTTTCTCTTTGTTTTTATTAATTTTGGGCTTACTAAGGATTACAGAGTATTCATGTGCCATGAACAATGACCATTAAAACACAATCACACCCGTAAAGCCATGCTAAGGAAGCATTTTGTACTCAAAATGAAATCAAGTAAGTGGTATTTTACGAAATCCACCTATGATACTTGAGGTAGGGGCGATCAGTGGCTTGCATATCCTAGAAAACCTTTGAGGATCAGCTCTGAGTATGTCAGTATGTTAAACTCCACCTTGAGCACAGACATCATGGTTCACACATGTCCACGGAACACCTGATGTGATGTACATTACATCCCATCACTTACTATGGAACTTGTTGCCAAATATGAATATTAGTGCTATTTGATGACCTCAGATATGAAGTTTACATATAGGGATCTGTTATATTATTGATGTTATTTACTCGTGAGTGGTCTGTGTCAGAATAGTGCTTTACTTTGCAGCTGTTGAAGGAAGGAAGGAAGGAGGTAGGCAGCAGCTCTGAAATAATAGGGAATAGAGAGGGTCCTCCTTTATCCATAGTGTTTACAGCTGTGGGAGAATGGGAAGTGTTGGCACTTTGTTGGGCATAGGTCAGTCATTACTGCTATGTGAGGAAGCTTATGATTTATACCCAGACAATACGATGAAGGGTTATATCACTGTCTACTGTGTTTAAATTACCTATATTGAACCCATGAAGTTGTTGAACACTGAAATGAAATTTGACTTGCATTAAAAAGCACTTTGGACAGTACATGCCTGATGCTGGATTAATAAAATGTTAGCCTAATGAGCCCTGTGCATGATGAGCTGCAAGGCCAGGCACCCACTTTGGTGCTGATAAGTTTGTTCTGTTGTGTTTCTGTGTTTGTCAGTATGCACCTCATACAGGCAGTCCTTGTTATACGTATGGGTTGTATTCCTAAAAGTTCTTGCAAATAACAATTTATTGAATAACAAAAGTATTCCAAAATAATGATTGTTTTTGAGTTATAACACATACAACTTATGACCACTTGCCCTGACAATCAGGCCATTAATATCATTAATACTGGGTTAAGTAATGAGTTAGCATTTCAAGTATCCTGCTGCAGATAGAGCAGCTGTTTGTTACACAGTGTTCCTGTGCCACCTACCCCCCCCAAAAACCTTGCCGCTGTCCTCATGAGCTCACCTTACCCCAGCCCACCCACGTTTCCCCTTCACTTGCCTGTAGAACTCAAGCTCTTAAGTGCTGCTCATGCTACAGTTGCTACTATATCAGTTTGTTGGCCTACAATCTGCTATACAAGCATACCAACTAGATATAAGAGATGCTAGTTGGCTACCATGTGAGCTGAGCAAGGGTGGAGTGAGTCTACCCAGTCATCTGTACTTTTTACAAGTCTGAGCTGCATTTGGTTCACCAGTTAGCTGCATGACTCCCCATAGGTGGTGGGGTGAGCCAAACTTGACAGTTAAACAGTTGAGTGCAACCAAAATGGCATCCCGCAACAACGCCTCCCTCACAGTATTCCTGCAGCAGCTCTTATAGGTGACCATTTAGTGGAAATAGCAATCATGGTTGAACGAAACATTTGTATGAGGTGAAAAGATGCAGCAGAGGTGACACTACCTACACTTGTACATTTATGGCATCTCCTTTGTTTACAAATACTGTCTCTCCTTCCCATATAAGGGGCTTTGTGATGCAGTGGTTAGCACGCTCGGCTCACAACCGAGAGAGCCTGGGTTTGATTCCCGGGAGGAGTGGAAAAAATTGGGCGGCTTTTCCAATACCCTACGCCCCTGTCCACCCAGCAGTGAATGGGTACCAGGTATTAATCGGGGGTTGTGTCCCGTCTCCTGGGAGCTGTTCCCTTCTCCTATAATTCCTTCCCCGTCTGTCTCTCTCCGGCATATGACCACAGATTTTGCACTGACTAAACGAAACTTTCCAACTTTTCCTTCCCATATAACCCTTCATGCAACAACTTGATTGGTTGCTGCCATCTTAACAAAACTTGTGAGCTCCATTGCATAACACTGCACAACGTAGTGTAGCTAACCAGTCAACTGAGCGCAGGGCTGGGCGAAGGTAAGCCTGTTAGGACAGCGGTGGGGTGTGGGGGGCAAGAGGCACAGAAACGCTGCTCTATCTGTATCGGGGTAATTGATTTATATTTTATTTAATTTTTAATGTAAATTTTGACATGACCAATTTGACTTACGACCTGCCTGTCAGAACCAAACCCCATCATAACTCAAGGACTATCAGCTCTGTAAATCATTGTTATATTGTGGAGTTGCATTCCAAGCCATATCATTCCCCCCCACAAAAAGTTATTCATAATATCATCCACCATTATAAATATTGTGGACTATAGACTGTATCATATCCACTAGTAATCCAGTCTGTAGTTTGTGTCTCATGATATACCTCCCCAAGGCTGAAGAATGTTTATGTGTGGATGTGTTTACCGTATGCTCACATTGTCTGCCCCTTCTGAGTCGACTGCTTTGAGAGGGACAAGTGGGAAGTGTGGGAAGGTAGGCAGGGATTCTGTGATGTCTTGGAGAGGTCTATGTTGTGGCTTCAGCCTTGACTTAAAAAAATAGGAGATAAACTAATTTCATGTGGACCCTCATCACTCTTAGCCCTTCTAATAATTTTTTTGCACTTAGATTCACAAACATGCAGACCATTTATCAGTTGGGGTATTGCTGATTTAAACATTCTCAGGAAGCATACCGGATAAGTTTTTGTTTATGAAAACTGAGAGACAAAGACATTTGCCACCTCAGGATGGAGTGAGAGAAGCAGACCAGCATATATGTATTGTGTGTTGGTGTGATTAAAATTTTCCAGCTCCCTTTCTTCACATGTAGCTGAGTATTGCTTGCATAGGTATTGATTCTTGGATGGGAAAATTTGCATACACATCAGTGAGTGCATTTGTACACACGTGGTGAGCATACGTATAATGAAGACTGCCTGTGTCCACCGAGGGGGGAACATAGATAACAAACTCACTATTTTGAGCTGCAGTGGTAAAAGTTCTCCATGGCCAGTTTGTGTATACTTTGTGTTTCAGTGTGTGGGAATCCAAGGACGGTTTCTTTCTGTGTAACGTTTTTTTCAGTAGAGTGTCTTACTTTGAAATTTAAAAAAAGAAAGTAATAGTGTTTCTTGCCAATCCTGGAGAGCAGATTGCCAATGCAAATCATTTATTTGTGTGGTGCAAAGAGTGTCGCAGTAATCTAGCAAATGGACTTCTTAAGCGCCTCCTTATGAGTGGCTGGCAGAATTAAAACAGTGCGGTACATTATAGATTTATATGTGTGGCACTAGTATATCTTGTGAAGTTGTCTTTTTCAAGTTGCCAAAGACCGAGTTTCAAAGGAAAACAGCCCTGAAGATTTCATTCACTCACTTCACATGGGAAATAGTTTCAGAATACATGCATACACACACACACACACACACACACACACACACACATATATACAGTATAGTCTCCAGGATTGCGAGTTTCAAGTTTGCGATTCACCGAGTTTGCGATAGGGACCCAAAAAATTAGATTTTTAATGTAAACTGAAATTGCGATATGACCCGAAAGGAAAAGGAAAAGGCTGCTAAAACCGGGTTTTTTCATACCTTTTTGTGGTCCTTGACTCCCATTCTCGCTCTTACCCACCCCCTGGGCCTTTCCATTGGCCGCGGGAAGCATGGTGAGTGGGATCCAGGCAGCCAGGCGCAAGTGTGCGAGCAGCCTCAGCTGCGCGCTGGGCCTGAGCAACTGACGGGCGGCTGATGGTGGTGATGAGTGTCGGCGGCGTGGCCCCCACATCGGTGCCACCCAAACGGCAATTTCACTGGGACCTGTGTGTGTGGCTGTGCCCATTGTGGGCCCAGGCTCCTCAATTTGCCAATTCTCACTTTCCACATGTTGTGCGGGACCCCTTTCCTTTCTTCCATCTCTTCTTTTTCAAAAAGAAGAAATGGAAGAAAAGAAAAGGGTCCCGTGCAACATGTGGAAAACAAGAACTGGCAAATTGAGAAACCCAAACCCACAACAAACACAGCCACACACACACACACACACGGGCCTCGACAAAAACACCGTTCAGGCGGCACCGATGCAAAGGCCAAGACGCCGACACTCATCACCACCATCACTATCATCAGCCGCCTGTCAGCTGCTCGGGCCGAGCTCGCGGCCGGGGCCGTCTGCACTCTGCACACATGCGCTTGGCCACCCAGGTGGGTGTCCAAGTGCAAGATGTCAACGGTTTTCAATTTTCCCACAAGAATAATAACGGTTCAAAGCTTGCGATTTCAACGTTTGCGACCCACAACGTAGACCTATTTATCGCAAACTTGGAGACAGTACTGTGTGTATGTATATATATATATATATATATATATATATATATATATATATATATATATATATATATATATATATATATATATATATATATATATATATATATATATATATATATATATATATAATTACCTTGGCAGAATGTGGCTACTATATCAATATTTGAAATATATACCAGTGGGTTTGTATGAAAATCATGAATATGTACATTGATTATAATGTATGCTTGTAAGATTGTTATTTGCAAGTGTGAGCATTCGTGGGTTATGTCATCTCAGTCTTTTTGTTCCCCATACATTGTTTATCGGTGTACTCATTGTAATGCTGCTTCTCTTGTACGTCATTCTTTATGTTTTGGTATGGGATTGCTGTGCAGAGCCACTCCTCTGTTTAAGAAATGATTCTGCCAACACATGCTGAGGCACCAGAATTCCTACCAAAGTTGAGGCTCCTCATATACATAGTTAATTTCAATAATCTTATGCCATTCATATATTTCTATTTATTCTATGATCTGTGTAGTTTGGCATTTCTATTAATTTTCTTTACTGTATTTTACTAATTTAATAGTAGGTGCCTTTGTCTTGCCTTCTCTTGCAGTAAGTTTGTGAAACTTGCCCTGGAGATAATGGATAATGTATTCATAACTAATCACAGCTCAGCCAGAAATCTGGGGAAAAACAATTTTTTGTAGAGGTAGAAAGGAAACAGTGATGCAAAGAAGTAATGCTGAAGAGTCTGGCATCAGTGACACAAAAGTTTCATCAGCTGATAGCCATTATTTACCTCTGCCTAAATTATCCTGCCAGTCATAGTGCTGAGTTAGCCCTGCTGCTTCAGCCCAAGCCATCCCACCCAGTGCAACAATGTGTGTTCAGTGTAGTCAGGAAACTAAATACTTCACACCAGATTTCAATTTTGCAAAAGTAAGATATTTTTGAAATTGTTGTGTGGGATTTTTAGATTCATGTCATCAGTAATTTATCTTATTTTCAATTATCTTAATTTTCAAGAACTTCACTATTTTGACCCTAGAGGTGGATAGGTTTGTGTGAAGATATTAAAAAAAGTACATACTCTGTTCCATGCTATAGTGAAGCAACCATTGTAGCCTTGAAAACCTAGTGTCCTATCACAGGTGTTGCAGGACAGTAGACGAGTGGGTGGAATCTTTCACTTGGCATGCAGGTGTGCTGTCATGCAGCAATGCCTTATGCAGCTCCCAGCTCTGTGTGTTATGATGATTTTTCCCTGAAGTGCAAGAGCATCAGAAGGAAAAATGTGCGGATCCGTTCTCACTCACAGACGTATTACACTGGACTGCCTGTGGCAGTGATTTATCTATCAGCAGTTTATCATAAGAGTGAATCGTTTATTTTGTTACAAAAAAACAATGTCATACATTGTAAACTGTGCAAACAAATATGTATAGATAACAGTCCGTGATATTTTTGTTATTAGCACTTTTCACATTTTGTGCATTTTTTTATAGATCATTCATGAGTATTTAGTAGATTAGATTCATGTATTATACTAGATGGCACATAATAATAAGCTTTTGTTTTGTAGGAATTTTTGTTTTTTTATTTTTTGTTCTCTAGTTCAGTGTTTTTATTTCCTTTTCAGATCTGTGCCAGAGACGTTTCAGACTATATTTGGTTCCCTAAACTCCCCAACCAAGTAATGTAAAGCCTTCAGTCAGCTCAGTAGCAGATCAGCAGTGTTCTTGCCGTAGGGTCTTGCAGTGCTTTTTTTTACCTGCTTTCACATCTAGATTTATATGTGTGGCATATTTTCACATGTCCTTTAAGAATTAGTACAATTCTGAAGACCATGATATAATTGTTACCCTTTATTGCTTTGGATTTATGTTGCCAAAGCCTGTCTCATGAAATGTGTATTGGGCATTACTTTGTATAAGTGGGCATTCCAGGGTAACTCTAAAGGAGGGAACATGGTGCTGCGTGGCTCCCAGTGTTGACATAAAGCTTAAGTGCCAGTCCACATTATTAGATTAATTTTAATATATGCAGTGGTCACTCTTCATCTAACCTTGTCCAGAGGGAGGCTGAACTGCTCGCACCAAAAAGCCAATTTTTAGAAAGCGTATCCTGAAACTGCGAAACCTTCAGTTGTATGTTTGAAAGGAAAGGTTTAAAACCCACATGGACGGGCTGCTGAGTTGTGAAGTGAACATCTTGGGTCTTGGTGATAGCTTAAAAGATCCAGGAAAATTTAGATGCACTTAGACACTTTTAGTTAAACACAAGTAAAATTATAGTTAATGATTTTTTGAGGTTATAAATTCACTGATTAATGGCACTTCTGAATGTCTGACTCCTTATGGTAATTTGAGGGTATATTATGTGCAATACTTATGTAATTTAGTTCAGTGTCTTATAGAACATTAACTTTTTTTATGGTTGATCTGTAATCTTAATTACAAATAGTGCCTGAGAATATTTTATAATCAATATTTGCCCTTTTGCAATGCCCTTTAAACTATATATAGCTTTGTTAGTATGGTACATTTCTTTTATTATGAACTGTGTTGACAACAAATAATTTTTTATCTCATTATGTATCCCACACAGTATTATATATAGATACAGTACTTTCAATTCCTTGGAGGGAGACACCTTTGGTTTTGTGTCCCTAGTGCAGCAAGGACATACCATCACACAGGGAACTGGGGTACAAAGTGATAACGAATAAACACAGACCCTTCAACTTTACGTAGGGAATACTTTCAAGAAAAGTTGTGTTTGAAGAATAGAATTTACTCTTCAAAGTATAAAAGTGATGAAATCTTGGGCCAGTATATGTTGTGTATGTAAGTATGAGGCCATGGGGACTAAGTCAGTCATCCTAGTTAGGGTGAAGCCTCCAACCCCTGATGGGGGAGTGTATCATATGGCGGAAAAAGAAAACTGTAGCAATACTGTTGTTGGCAACAAATAATTTGTATCCTGGAACCTCAAAAGTATTCAAAATTAGTTTTCAATTTTCAAGGCAGATCAGTGGCATCATGTATGTGTAATGAAAAAAAGTATATGTTAAAGTTTGGGTTTAAAGTTGTATAAACAACAAAGTCCTTAAAACACAAACTATTGGGTTTTCCATTGTCCCCCCATTCTAGTGTCATGCAAAAGAAATCCAATTTGTATCTTACTCTCCATCATGGCTGAGTTAGTATGAGAAAGGGAACAAAACACTACCTGCACCGAAGGTTGGAAATTTTCGTGTTCTGCATAATCTGTTGTGTGTTGAAGTTGTAGAACTTTTTGTGTCATGAGTTACAGTTGTGCTTCACAGCCAAAGATAACTGACAGTACCTTGGAGGACTGGCATTCAGTGTTCACAGCATGTGGTGACTGCACTCAAGCTGTGTAATATTTATTGTTCTTCCAAGTATTTATATTTAGTATAGTTTATGATTTTGATTAGAAGCATAAGATTTTCTCATACATGTTTATTTTTTTAGCTTAAGCATTTTTGAAGGTTCCTTGCATGTGCATGGCTCTGTGCTAGTGCTGCTAGATAATGGTGAAGTCGTTCTTTTGAGAAGCAAAGGTTTGTTGTCTATATATTTTTTTAGGAAAAGTAGCTATTGAGATACTGATAACTGAAATATACAGCTTCAAAACTGAGTGGTGATGTACAGTGATAATGACTATATTTTTCCTGCCCTGGTCTCACGAGCTTTGTTTCTTCTACAGGGGTGAATACTAGCAGTTGTCTAATGAGATAATTTGAAGGAAGCAAGGTTGATTTAGTCATCAGTATGGCAGTGCTTGCTTTTATGTATGTCATAGACAATATTTCTTATATTCTTCAAAGCAGCTTCTCACAATATGGGTGAATTTTTCAAAGATATGTGAAGCTTTCCTTTGTGAATCTGCTCTTATTTCCTGTTATGTACTGTGCATTGTACACCATAAGTTACCCACTTTCTTCAATTAGAAAGGGAGGGAGAGCCCCAAAGTTTGTGGAGTAAATAAGGAACTAGACATCAGTCATTTCACATAATAAGATAATCATTCCTTTATGCTAAAAGGTTACAAAGTTATCTAGACAACTGTAAATCTCAGATGCATACTCCAAGACCATATTTCATTTACTTGACTGGAATAGTTTTCTGTGAGATCATATAAAGCTGTCCCACACATGCACCAGACAGTGGCACAGAAAGCATAGTGAAACGGGGACCCAAAACTAGAGAGCCTCCAGCCTGGATCTAGGCGACTGATTAACCAAGAATGATAACTCAATGTATTTGAGTGTATATATATATATATATATATATATATATATATATATATATATATATATATATATATATATATATATATATATATATATATATATATATATATATATATATATATATATATATATATATATCCCATGTGATGGAATGTCAATCAATTAGCTATGTATTACTATATATTTATATTCTATTGGCATGTATGATTGTTTTTTTGTTGCTAAGTGTATTTAATTCTTATATTATTTAGTTTGATGACATTTTTGTTCCATTTTAAGTAAAAAAGTGAAGGGGCCTAAAATATTGTTGATCTCCACTTTCCAAATGGAAGTACCCTCACGGCCCTGCAGCCCCGGCCCCCTGTGCCACTGCCTGGGTGTGGCTGCTCTCATCTTGTCTAAAAGTAGTTATCACAGAAGACAGCAAGCATGAGGATTTATTATTGATATATATATGTATTTTCTTTAAAAAGCATAAAAAAGAAAAAGGTGTTTACATGTGATTGAACTCCAATTTCATACACTGCAGGATGCTTATGACACATTTCTTTTCTATACATTGAACCTGTTGGAAGGTGAACTATTGCCACGTGCATGGAAGATGTGTGCAATGTACAACTTAAGGACCATTACCATGACACAAGTTTTGTGTGATTTGTAAGAGTACGAGAAACATGTCTAGATTTTTTTCTTTAATAGTTATAGGATTTGGTAATTATATCAGTATTTATTCTATTTTAGTCACATTTATAGAACATTGACTGAATGCTGCTCCTGGCTGACACACATACACACACACACACGCATGGTATTATGAGCTCTGTGCTCTTCCTTAGGGGAACGGCTGGCTGTCTCGAGAGACCAGCAGCAGACCAAGAGGTTAATTACACACACACACACACACACACACACATACACACACACATATATATTGAAAATGGAGCCGAATAATGATGAAGCTAATGTTTTGTGGTACATTTACCAAAGAATAAATATGGCTACAGAGACAAGTTTAAAGTTTCAATTGATAATAAGCTATATGCTTGCCTATATAAAAGGTACTATTAGTTGCTCAACTTGTCCACTATTGTTACCACTAAAAACAGGGATAGTCCCTATGACACTTGCTTTTGGGATTTTCTTCCCCTTAGCTATTGAGATCTCAGAAAGTTTCACGTATCTTGGTATTTTAGTTCATAACAACGTTGAGTCTCGCCAGGAAGTCTTAAGGTGGATTGGCCTGGCCCACGGTGTTATGGACTTGCTCAACATGAGTATATGGCAGTGTCGATACCTGTGCAGAAGGACAAAGATCTGGATCTTCAAGTGCTCCCTGTCTTACTCTATGGTTGTGAGACATGGACACTAAGTGGAGACTTGGAGAGGCGGATTGATGCCTTTGGTAATAAATGTCTATGCAGAATCATGGGATATCACTGGAATGACTTTGTGTCAAACCGGCAACTACTCTGTGAGACTGATTCCACATATATTACCTGCATAGTCCGTCGACACCAACTCCGGCTATACGGTCACATGGTGTTACCCTGAAGCTGATCCTGTTCATCGGGTTGTCTCTGTAAGAGACAATCCTGAGTGGAGGAGGCCAAGGGGGCGCCCATGGAGTTTGTGACTTGAGTAAGTCAATAGATCCTGCTGGGATGTACTCGGGTTGGGAAAGGGGCGTGCATGGGGACTCGCCCGGAGGGACCCCCTGGCTTGGCGTCGTAGGGTGGGCGAGGTGACTTGCCCGCCCCCATTGATTGACTGATTGATAGCTGTAAAAGGGGACTGGATGGTCCATAAGTTGGCCAGTTGACAAGGCCACAAGAGATCACTTCCTTTCTCACCAAGAAACTGTCTTGACTGCTCCAAACCTGCATCACTGAATGTTCAGGCAGAGCTGTGTACCTTGAGGCAACTCCTTTATCGTGCCTATCAAGTACTGGAATAACACTGGGATGAGACCGTAATCCAGATATTTTCTCTGAAACACAATATAAAGAGCATATTGGTGCTGATTTTGCCATGGTGCCCCATTTATGAATCACAAATATAATAATTGACATTGGAAAGTAATGGCAAGTAACTGTGCTGGCAATGGCTTGGCTTGGTATTTATGAACTTTACTTAGTTATTGATCTCTTCAAGAGAGGAGTATCAGGACACCTCTCCACCTGAGACTGATCTTTCTTTCGGCCACCCTACTTTTAGAGGAGCAGTACTTAGTGGGTTTTTTTGTTTTTATTTATTTTTGATTCTGAGCTGCTTCCTTATTGTAAAAAACAAGAGATCTATATTTCTGTTATCATTTTGTATTGCATGATCCTTTGATGAATAGTCAGTTGGCTCTGGTGCAGTGAAGCTCACAGATCATGGGCTGTATTTGGTGATCTGGTTCCCAGCCATTGTGTAATTTTCAAGATTCTTCATGAATATAAATCAGCAATATTATCTGGTCAATTTAAAGACTTGAAAAAACTTGTAGGGAATGTTAAAGAAGCCTAATAAAAAATTATAAATGTCATTAAATGATCAAGGAGACTAAAAGCATCAGTTGTTTTCAGAAGTGAGATTATTAGACTCGGAAATTATATGGAATGATGTTTATTATGAGTATATGACTAATTTGATTGCAATGGTAAAACATATACACTCTAAAGGCTAGATATTTTTTTTTACATATATTTCTTTCCTCTGAAAGAAATATGAAACAATTACCCTAAGTTTCCCTATAATAAAAATACATTATCTGAATTAGGTTGAGACAGTAGAAATAAGTAGAGATGTTATTTGAGGGGTTGTGACCTCTATGTCTGGAAGAAAGAGCTGCGGGTTCTGAGGGAAACACAGCCTTGGGGTAATCAGGAGGCACGTGGCCTAGAACTGCCCCTGCACACCCTCGCTGGGGAAGGCAGTGCACATAAAAATGCTGAGGGAAATATATGGAAAAAGCAGTCAAAGAATATGGATATGTAAGACCCACAAAAGTAATCACTGTTATACTGAGGCTAGAGAAAGCAGCAAGCCAAATTAAACATGTTTCTCATACTACTTGACTTGAATCCTAAGTATTACACATTATACACAACTATTTTAGTGATGTATGTCAAAACTGAGGCCATTGTTTATATGGTTTCAGTATCATATCAAGGCCAAGAATGTTCTGGTTAAATATAACAATTGAAATTTAAAGAAGCAAATAGATGATGAATGTGACTAAGCCAGGCCAGTCCTCACCATAATGAAGCATTGCTTGTGTCAGGAGAACAGTGGTTGGGGATTTTGCTGCACCGAGTCTGTGCATGGATAACTTAGATTGATGAAAGTGCCCACACACCTGGGCTTTGGGCATCAGGATAGACCCACACACCTGTGCTGTGGGCATCAGGATTATGGATGTGTGAGGATTGGCAAAACATGTTAGCTTTTAGTTTGTTTCCAGACAGCATTCCCTTTGTTTTTTTTGTTTTTGTTGTTTTTTTGTTTTTTGTTTTTGCTTACTTTGTTGAACATAGAAGAGTGTTTTTCATATAAGTGTTTTTGCCTTGCATGTAAGCTTCCATGTTGTTGATTTTATCGTTGATTTAGTTCCTTGGTGATTCTTTACTGTGCAGTTTCATTTGTTGATGTCGTGTTTTGCAAATTACTTCAAGTGTCCTTTAAGGTACTTTGCATCACATAAGCAGGATTTAATGAAACGGCATTGAAATTTACTGATTAGTATTTATAGCTCTAAAAAATTACATAATATATTAGAAATTGCTCTTATTGTGTGTGCCTTGTAAGAACAAAATTATTAGCATTGTGTGTATATATATATATATATATATATATATAATATATATATATATATATATATATATATATATATATATATATATATATATATATATATATATATATATATATATATATATATATATATATATATATATATATATATATATATATATATATATATATATATATATATATATATATATATATATATATAGAGCTGAATCTGTGTTTGGATAAAGTTCTGGGCCCCTCCGCTGGCATTCCTGATGCTCTCTGTGTACGGGACAAGAGTCCGGTGCAGCATCTCGCTGTCCGTGGATGATAACAATGGTCATGTAATAGTGAATACCTTTACCTCAGGATTTTATCATTTGGTTCTGTTGGTGATGTGTTTGTGAAATACAAGGGCATAAAAAATACAGCTGAAACAGTGACAGCAAATGAGTGATAGATTCTATAAAACCTGTTTGGTGTTTCCTATAGAGTACTTATGTTCCGGGAAAATGTGCTAAGGACAACAATCAGTGTCCACACACATGAATAGGTTTACACATTGCATGCTTTGCATCTGGAACATATATATTATACAGTATATATAATTCATAATGATATTTATTTATATTAAAAAAATACATTGTTGGGTAACTACTGCTGTATCAATATTTTTGTTCATTAATTGGTCTTTACTTCTCCTTGTGTTAAAGTAGGCTTGAGGAGAGAGGAGCCTTCTTCCACTGTTTAATGAACTTCATGCTAAGGTCTGGTGTTTGGTTAACAGATAAAGCAGAAAACTAAAGCAGGGAATCACATAATGTTCTGGTCCTGCAGTATTTATTCATATACATCAGTGTAAGTATGTCATGTAAGAACTTTGTACTATTATCACACAAATGCTGAATTAGGAAGTAATATTATGAAGTGCTCTGTTGTGGAAGTGTAACAGTTGCTGAACCTTCGTTACTTTGATTATTTTTCTTGTAAATATACGTAACGATGATGGTTGCTAATTTACTGCTCTCAGGTGAGGGGAAGATTTGTACATGCTTTTTTAAAGGGAACCATACCTGATTATTGTAATACGTTCTTTACCACACATTGAAAGTGTATTAATATAGTAACATATATAGTGAGATAATAGAGGGTGAGCATAGTGCATGAATTATGAATAACTTAATTACCTTTAGTTTCCCTGTGTTCCTTCATGAATCCTGAGCCTAACATTGCCATCAAAGCATGCAGTCATTTTATATGTTGTACTTTAACTTATGAATTTGTTAAGATCATTGTATAAAGCAGCTGTTTCCACAGGGAGGATCAGTGAGTTGTAAGATGTTTGACCAGATGTTGTTTGGTGTTATGAAGAGGATGGCGAGGAGCAAGATAATCCTTGAGGCAGGCGTGCTATTTTTGTACACACTCTTTGGAGCCCGGGAAGTGGCTACTGGATGGGACAGTGCCAATGATACAGCAGCATGTGGTTCTAATGTTGAGGCAGTTTGAAATGACACCTCAAAGCAACAGGAAGCTTGTAGAATCAAAGACTATACAAGCTGTTACCTTTCCACCCATGCATTGATGAGTGTTTCCTAATTAGTACAATGTATATAAAGGCTGCAGACTCATGACTGGGAGTAGATTAAGGACATGCAGTTATGGAAATTAAAACCAAATATAAAAGAACAGCTAGTTATATGAACTCGATGAAAATAGAAACTACTGTAGTTTCATGTCATTATTTTATTTGTCCATGTAATAAAAATGAGTTACATATGTATGGTGTTTAATGTTAAAGAATTTGAAGTTGTGAGATTATGACTTTGAGCTGAAGCTTCGTCTATTATAAGTTGACTTTTTTTTCATGACACTTACTCGACACTCCAGTACCCTTAGGAAGTCCAGTGTAAGCATCATTTGTACTGTACAATAAGTCTGAGTGAGCGGCAGAACACAGCAGCGTGAACGAATGTAAGTTGCAGCGCGTGACTCCATGCGCTGTTCTAGTCAGTAGTGTGCACGGCGCCGGGACGGTCTCCACAGGACTGTCTTGGCGAGCAAACGTAGAGAAATAAAGCAGTTTGGATTTGACGTTGTGTGTTATTCACTGTACCAAGAAGTCTGTCTATTGAGCAGAGGTGGGCAAGTGTGGTACTTAGTGTGGTAGTGCGGTAGTACTGCATCACAAAAAAAGTACCGCACTACTGCAAACTTTCTGAAAATACTGCACTACCGCGGACCGCACTAAAAAATCCTGTGGTACTTTTTGCGGTACTTAGAAAACTATTGAAGACATTTGTGGTGCAGCATGCTCACAGAAATGTTTTTTTTCTTCTTTTACAGTGAATCGGACTCAATCAGTCAATCGGTATCAGTCATCAGAATCAGTGCTTCAATCATTCTGACTTTTCAGTTCAAAATTAAATACTAAATTAATAACTCGGAGTAAATCTGTTCGTCACTCAACCCAAGGCGGCGCGCCATGCCTGCCTCTGACGATGACTGTACATGGCAGTGTACAACAGTACAAGCAACCACTAACATGATCGCCGCTCAATCTCATGTCCCGTACAAATTTTTCTTTGATGCATAACACAGACCATAGTACATACTATATCTGTTTTTTAACTTCATTGTAACTCTCTCTCTCTCTCTCTCTCTCTCTCTCTCTCTCTCTCTCTCTCTCTCTCTCTCTCTCTCTCTCTCTCTCTCTCTCTCTCTCAGTTTTCAATGTAGCCAAGATCAATATTTTTTTATAACAATAATAATTTATTATTATTATTATTATTATTATTATTATTATTATTATTATTATTATTATTATTATTATTATTATAATTATTTCCTCGTTGAAATTTTCAATTGCTTTCTTCGCTGAGGCCTGAGACGCCAGTGTATAGAGCTTTCCCACGGTGTGTTTTGTCTTAATATGTTGGACAGTTTGAATAATGTTTCACTGTTCCCGTCATGACTTTCCATATTAGTAATCTTTCGTTTTCGCTCAAACACCGGAGAATATTATTCCTCTCTTTCCCCTTCACTCATCTATATCCTCCCTACCATTCCTCCCTTCCTCAGCTGTCGCATCACCCTTCCTTCCTTCCTTCCCACCCCACACTTCCTCCTCTCTCACATGACGCTGATCTCCTCCCCCTTCCCTGTCTCCTCCCTCCTCCCTCGGCAAGTTGCATTCCCTTCCCTCCCCCTCCTCCCCTTCCCGTCCTCTACTCCCTTGTCCCCCCCTTCCTCCTCCCTTACCTCCCTCTCTCCCTCCCCCAGTCCTCCTTTATATTTTTTTTTGTATCTCACAAGTTATTACTTAGTCAATGGATAGCCAGGATAGGCACTGAAGTAATTTTTTATATTGACTAGTGACTACCACTACCGCAGTACCGCACACGGCGTACCGCACTGGGAAAGAAGAGAAAAAAAAGGGACCGCACTACCGCAACCGCACTACGGAAAAAATGCAGCACTATTGCACAACCGATTTTTCAGTACCGCGCCCATCTCTGCTATTGAGGAAGTAAATCTACATAGCGCGGAACTTGTTCAAAAGATAGACACTTGAATAGTTGTAGTTCTATTTTAATGTGTCCAAAGAATGAGAGAGAGAGAGAGAGAGAGAGAGAGAGAGAGAGAGAGAGAGAGAGAGAGAGAGAGAGAGAGAGAGAGAGATTTACAAAGATTTACATAGAATTTCAAACCACACAGACCCTATGGTCCAGACTAGGTGGTCTGTCCTTAAAAAATAAAAAGAACCATCCGCAACGCTGCCGACGGCCCTCCCCGATGCGTCGCTTGAGCGGAGGCACCCACGCGGGCAGGATGTGACGCCGCCGCTCCGCAAGGCTTTCATAATTTTTAGGGCGACGCGGAAGACTCGGACAACTAACAAACTCAACTCAGTGAACCGAGGACAGGTATGGAGGGTTGTGTTGTGAAGAAAAGGAGGGAAAGGGGGCATAACAGGAATGGTAACGGCATAGTTTATTTCCTGGCAGGCTGTTGGCGGTAATGGGAAAGTAAGATAGAAAGATAGTAAGATAGGAAGATTGTCATAAAGTAATATTGTAGTTTATTTCATAGACTGTTGGCGGTAATGAGAAAGTAAGATTAGAAGTAAGATTAGTAAGATAGGAAGATTGTCATAAAGTAATATTGTAGTTTATAACATAGGCTATTGGCGGTATTGGAAAAGTAAGATAGTAAAGGCGCGTCCACACCAGGAATCTTTGTATGACAACAATGTATCCCAGACGTTTCCCAAGTGTTTCGGTAAACCACTGGGATACATTTGAATACCCTCGGGAAATAATGTTTCCTGTCCACACCTCAGGGTCCATGGCTGAGGCGCCTCCTTGATGGCTGAAGCGCCTCCTTAACAACGCTGTAGTCCATATAGCTGTTGAGCCACTCGGCGAGCGTTTCATCAGTAGGCTTTCCATATTTAACAGGAAGCCCTGCCGTGATCATGTTCTTGTCGGGAAAATGAGAACACGAGTATTTTTTTAGTATTTTGCGGCTGTTATGTTTGTTTGTACATAGATACCCTTACCCCAACCAAACGTTATCCCAAACCGTCATACTGGTGTACACGATGAATTCAGACATGCTTCCTTGGTTACTACTGAGCAAGTGTTTGTCTGTAGACACCCTTAACCCGACCAAGCTTCAACCAAACCTGCAGATAATTTTTGTGGTTCTTGGCCTTGAGCTGCCGCCCTCGCTGTGAAAAATAAACATCACAGTGGTACAGACGATGAATTCATATATGCTGCCTCGCTTGTGAGTGAGTTAGCTTTTGTTTATGGATACCCTTCACCAAGCCTAATTACCCAAACAGTTATATTGGCATACTCAACAAATCATATCCGCTTCCCCGGTATCAATGAGTAAGCTTCTTTGTTGACTTTCATCAGCAGTTGCTGGCCGTCAAATGTTTTTGTTTCTATGTCTTAACATGTCATTTATGCAATCTGTATACAGAAGTGTGTTAAAGCTAAAACCACCAGATGTCTGATGAGAGTTGTACGAGTACCTTGGCGCCGAGTCTCCACTTGTGAGGGTACGGTCCATATTCTTAGACGTAACAGGCTCCCAGGCCACAGATAAGATTAACTGGGTGTTCATGGGTGACTTTTCGTGTTCAAGATGCAGAAAGCATGTAAAACTATCACTAGGAGCAGAAAACAGTTCATGAGAATCCCAGCAACTTCTAAGAGAGGCTTTTCAAACAAACGACCTGAGCTTAAGTGTCTACGATGTTGCGCTTGATCCACGCCACAACGCCGTGCTCACAGACGACATGGCGGCGGTGGTCATGAGGGCTCTTGCTGCAAGGACTTGGTGGTGGTCATGTGCTCTTTCTGGACCGCCATAGAGATCAGGAGCAAAGAAAAAAATAAAAGTAACATGCAAATCAGCAACAAAAAAGGACACAAAAAATAATGAAGCCGTAAGACATTAAGGAAACTTAGTTCCAAATTTGTAATGGTGGCCCCCTTGAAAGATTTACATGGTCATGCCGATGTCGCTAAAAGGCACCGCATAATTAAACATATATGTAATTCTGGCTTGTTTTACAGGACACAATATAGGGGTTATTTTCACTATCATTGTCATAATAGATATTCACAGGGGGCAGAAAGAACTCAGATATTTTCCCCTTTAGTCGTAAGTTAGACAATTTCCTCGTTCAGATTAACGGCACTGTCACGGCGGGGGACGCCGGGCGACGGTGTCTCGGCCCCGCGGCGGACTGCATCCACTGCCGAGCCCTGAAGGAACGACGGGAAGCCATTGGGAGGAAAATCAGCCAAAAGCAATTTTCTTTGACATCAAATCAGACGATCATTTACTTGAGCTACAATTCTTCAAAATTATGTAAGTAATCACTTTATTCTTGTTTCTCTACTTGTTCAACCTTCAGCATTGTTGGTTCAAATATCTTAATTAAAATGGAGAGCAACAATTCTTTCATCTACTAATTAATGTCGTAATGTCGTATCTCGTTTGTTAGTCAACCTTCGACTGTCCGTGTTGGCGATAATGGGGACCCTGGATGTGCTGGAGCCGAATTCCGAGCAAAGGGCACGAAGCATTCCTTTCTACAGATTTTCCAAGTAATTATAACATATCCAAGCTTTGAATGCAGGTGTTAGTACTGGTGATAATGATGACCTTGGATGTGAGCAACCCCCGGGAGTGTTCTGTGAGCCGTAACGCCCTGAGGGAGGAGTGTAGCTAGGAGATCAGTCGGGTTATAATGAGCGTTTCTTTAGGTTCATGGTACAAAAGAAGGGGCAGACTCCCAGGAGGGCAAAGAAAGTACACCTATGGAAAGGCCCACAACTCCTATGAAAGCCTCGTCAAATGTGTGTGCCTGGGCGATAAAACGTTAATATTATGGCGCAGGGAGTCGAGGTGGGCGGTGATGGCGAAGTAGAGGGGAATGGAGTGTGGGTGTCAGGTCAGGACGGCCCCACATGCAGTCAGATACTAAAATCGTGTAACTTCCCGGCTGGTAGCAAATTAAGGGTTCATTTCCCCTTTTGTCCCCGATTCCCCAAATCTAGGGAAAACTCCCCATGAATGGCAACACTCACTCGTCAGCATCACGTGGCGCTGGTGGCTCATCATTTGTCAGTGTCCCGTGGGCCGCCGCGGAGAGAGGTAGGGTGTTGTAACGCTCGCCCCTCTGTAAACTCTTTCACAACACTCAGACATTTTCATTTGCTCGTAGAAACATCCAAATCACCTCAGTCTGATCATTTCAGCACTTGACGAGACTGACATCGCTCGAGGAAGGCCACTGAAAAGTTTTGAATTTTGCTCGCGTTCGAAACTTTTCCCCGAGGCGTTGAAACTTTGAATCTTTGCCTCGACCACGCGTGCAGGAGACGCCGAAGGAGGGGAGCCCTGAGGGAGTGCCTGCAACGCCCCGCGGAAGGAAGGAGGCAGCCGCGGGTGGTGAGGTGAGAAAGGGCGGCGCCAACAATTTTCTCGCCGTCGGAATTGTTACTCAAAACCTAGACGCTTGCCTCGACCACGCTTGCAGGAGACGCCGAAGGAGAAAAGCCCCGGGAGAGTGCCTGAACGCCCCACGGCAGAAGGGAGGTAACCGCAGGTGTTGAGGTGAGCCCAGGGAGGCGTTCATGATGTGATGGTGTGCGGGGAAGAGCGACACGTGGTCCGCAGCAAGACGTGGCCCGCCCGCCGCCCACACGCCCACTCCACCCAGCTGTCAACACGCCCCCACACTAACGATAAGGTGTGGAGGTATGATTTTCGAAACACAAACTACCTGTCACCTCATAGTGTTCGCCGCCACGCCGCCCACACGTCCACGCCGCCCGGCTGATAACCCGCCCGCACACTAAGCAAAGAGTGGGCGGGTGTTGACATGTGTAGAGATGGTTTCCGAAACACAAACTCTGTCACCGCATAGTGTTCGCCGCCACGCCGCCACCTCACACGCTGTCTCCACGCCACCACTTACGCCCACTCCGCCCAGCTCACACCTCACCCACACACCAAGGAAATGAAGGTGTGCGGCCCGCGACAGCTAGAGATGTGGCTCCCGGAACACAAACTTTCCGTCACCTCATAATGATTGCTTGCCAAGGTAGAGGCATGCTGCGGATTTGAATTTGGAGTTTTATTCTTTTAACTTTACGATGTGACAAACCAAACGAGTGAGACAAGCATCGGTGCAAAGGCAAGTGTTCCACGCTGAGCCTCGTATCTGACAATCAGTAACACTAAGAAAACTGTACCGCAAAACTTTTTATTAACGAACAGACCAGTAGGTGACGTCGATGAGAAAGAACACTATTCGCTCATGTGACACTGCCAAAACCGTGACGCCTCTGTGAACACTAATACAACAGACCTGTGACCCACAAAGTTATAGAAAGATATATACGAAAAGCAACAAATAAATAAGTTTTTGAAAATAATGTAGCAGCTAATTCACGAACTAAATAAGAAATGACAAGCAAGTGTACTGATTTGAAAAAGATACACCAGACGTAGCTATTCCATGCATCATACAAACTCACAAAAGACGTAAACATTGACCAGCTTAATGAATACAAATACTAATAAACATAATCTAAGAATCTGCGATAAGCAACAGGACCTTCTATAAGAGCAGAATGAATGAACACAACACAGGGCCAGTTTCACAGTTGCCCATGACGGGTTAGTAACCTCCCAAACCAATACCAGAGCCTTCGAAATTTCCTTGTATAGTGTCTGGTGTTTATTTTTAAGTTCACAAATTTGATGAAACTATACAGGAAAAGTCTTGTGTATTTAGTGTGGCATCGAAGACCTCACCATTTTGGATTGTATGGGATTCTATAGTTTGGTTCGGGCTGTTACGAAGACACTGTGTTGGACTGTGAAATCGGCTCATAAGCGGCATGAACAGCGAGGTGTGTGAGGGTGCAGCGTTATTTTTTCTCTCGAAGTGAAGGACACAAGACATATCAGCTCTGGGCCAATATTCTGAAACATTTCGCGGCTACACACCCACACTGGTTAGGACTTAAGACTTGTGGGTATTTCTATAGGTAGTTAGATGAGCCTAGTGATAGCATGACAAGGCTTCTGCACCATGAACATAAAAACACTCATGAGAACCCGATTAACCTCCTCTGTGGCCTCGGAAAATGTTGATTATGGGAGTCAAAAGCGTCTGAGAATATGGTCCCTACCTCTCGGCGCTGGGAGGAGCGGAGGCTTAAAGTAATAATCAAGTTTTATCATTAACGTCGACGCTGCAGTGTAAGGCTTGTGATGAATGGCTGTACGAGAAGCCCAGCAGGAGCTCTTGAAGTCTCCTCTCTCACGACTTTACTCCTCACACCAAGGATTGTGCTATCGTATCACACCAACGGTCTTGCTCTCATCAACACTGACAACCTTTAGAGGCACTGGAAGGCCTTTGATAGTCGAGGAGTGGATGTTATGGGGTGTGCATGTATGAATTATTGCCGGCTATATCGTAAAGGAAACACAGAGCCCAGTATTCGTTCTCTGAGTTGTAAGATATTTTGAGGCCCTGCTTTCCTCAAAATTGGCAGTCTTTAGAGGCGCTGGAAGGCCTTTGATAGTCGAAAACTGGACGTTATGGATGTTCAAGTATCACTATCCAAGAAGTACTATGAAGAAATACTGCTGGCTATATCGTAAGGGAAACAGAGCCTAAGATTCGTTCCCTCTGAGCTGTAAGATACTGGAAACTTTTAGAGGCATTGGAAGGCCTTTGATAGTAGCAGAGTGGACGTTATGGGGTATACAAGTATCAGTACCCCAGATATACCATGAAGAACTAATGTTGGCTATATCGTAAGGGAAATAAAGAACACAGTATTCGTTCCCTCTGAGCTGTAGAGGTATTTTGAGGCATAATGCTGCAATAAGAAGACTCGTTCGTTAGGTTAGCAATTGGAAAAGTAGACTACGATAAACACAATAACTCTGAAGGTGATAGAGTGATGTGGGATTTTAAAGTATCAGGTTAAAGAAAACAGAAACGCAACACTGCTGGCTCGGTGATTGAAAGAAAGAAAACCACAAGATAGAAAATCAAACTAAAACAAAGAAAAGAAAAAAAATGCAAAAGTGAAAAGAATATAAACTTAGCTCGGAAACTAACATTCGCGCTACAGTGAAAGAAAATAACAAACGATAGAAGCAAAGAAAATAGACGATAAAGGCAAAAAAACAACAACGATAGAGGCAAAGAAAATAGACGATACAGACAAAGAAAATAACAACGATAGAGGCAAAGAAAATAGACGATACAGGCAAAGAAAACAAACGATAGAGGCAAAGAAAATAGACGATACAGGCAAAGAAAACAAACGATAGAGGCAAAGAAAATAGACGATACAGACAAAGAAAACAAACGATAGAGGCAAAGAAAATAGACGATACAGGCAAAGAAAACAAACGATAGAGGCAAAGAAAATAGACGATACAGACAAAGAAAACAACAACGATAGAGGCAAAGAAAATAGACGATACAGGCAAAGAAAACACCAACGATAGAGGCAAAGAAAATAGACGATACAGACAAAGAAAACAAACGATAGAAGCAAAGAAAATAGACAATACAGACAAAGAATATAGACAATAGAAGCAAAGAAAATAGACGATACAGGCAAAGAAAACAAACGATAGAGGCAAAGAAAAATAGACGATAGAAGCAAAGAGGATAGACGACAGAAGCAAAAAGAAAACAGACAATAGAAGTAAAGGAAATATAGACGACAGAAGGATCTCTCGCCATCGCGGTGGAGGGAGGGAGCCAGGTGGAGCGGCGGGGCGGGTGTGTGACAGGTGTGTGCCCATGATGGAGAACGCCGCCTTCCCGCCTAGACACGCCTCACTGCCCTCAGCCTCGCCCTAGGGAAAGATGGTGAGTGTTCTTGCCTTATTTCCCTTGTATTGCCTTATGGTCCTGTTTTTCCCTTGTTTTCCCTGTGTTTGCCTAATTACGTCACTGTTTCAACCTCAACTTCAACCCGACCATAATCAGTAGTGTTGGGGTGATTGCTACTAGAACCTTTAAGCCAGTGATGAGAAAGGAGATGACTTTTTATTATTATTGTCCCATTGGGGGGGCGCGTAAAAGCTGGAGCTGCGCGTGGCCTCGGTGCAAATCTCCGTCGCATTAGCCCTTGAGCCTGTGGTGGGTGGGTAAGGAGGTGGCGTAAGGGGGGAAGGATATGGAATGCGGTACGTGGCGAGGGTTTGTTTAATTGCCGAGCGGGGAAAATGAACATACCTTTACTTCCTGTCAGACTCACCCGCCGAGGTTTGGAGAGAGAGAGAGAGAGAGAGAGAGAGAGAGAGAGAGAGAGAGAGAGAGAGAGAGAGAGAGAGAGAGAGAGAGAGAGAGACTAATTTGTTAAGAAAATGAAAAAGTAATCGAAAAAAGCGAGTTAGATATGTACAGAGAGAGAGAGAGAGAGAGAGAGAGAGAGAGAGAGAGAGAGAGAGAGAGAGAGAGAGAGAGAGAGAGAGAGAGAGAATGAAGGTGATGAGTTGACAGGTTTATTGGAGCGTGTGATTAAGGGCATTATTTATCTATTTGTTTGTTTGTTTGTTTGTTGGTCTGTTTTCATTTTTTCTTTCTTGTTCTAGTTCTTCTTTTTCTTGTTCTTTTTTCTTGTTCTTCCAATCATCACCTTTCTTCTTTGTTTTTCTTCTCCTTATTATTATTATTATTATTATTATTATTATTAATTATTATTATTATTATTATTATTATTATTATTATTATTATTATTATTATTATTATTATTATTATTATTATTATTATTATTATCCTGCATTTTCGTAGTAATTTATGCACTGTTTCTCTTCCCATGTCCTCTTCCTCCTCCTCTTCCTCCTCCTCCTCCTCCTCCTCCTCCTCCTCCTTACTGTTTCTCTTGCTATGTTCAAATTCTTACGCTCCTCCTCCTCCTCCTCCTCCTTCTCCTTCTCCTCCTCGTCCTTGTCCTCCTCCTCCTCCTCCTCCTCCACCTCCTGATCGATGGGAGGGGTCACGCCAACACGCTATTGTAGTACATATAACTACATTCCTCTCTCTCTCTCTCTCTCTCTCTCTCTCTCTCTCTCTCTCTCTCTCTCTCTCTCTCTCTCTCTCTCTCTCATATTTTTTTAGCTTTATCTTTGTTTTGTTCCCTTTCCTTTTCTTTCATTTCTTTTCTTTCCATTCTTCTCGTTTCCTTTTCATTCTCTTCCCCTTTCCCTCCTTTCTCTTTCCTTCTATTTCCCTTCTTTACCTTTCCTTTTCTATCCCTTCTTATTTTAATCCACTTTTTATATTCTGGTTTCTCTTCCTATGTCCTTATTTTTACGCTCCTCCTCCTCCTCCTCCTCCTCTTCCTCCTCCTCCTCCTCCTCCTCCTCCTCCTCTTCACACTTCAGTCGCCGCCAGATTCCACAGCACGACATAGTAATATTTCTGTGGTTTCCGATCGCATGATTTGGATTAGAAAGAGGAAGAAGAGGAAGAAAAAGAAGAAGGGGAGGGAGGATTGAGGGAGAGAAGGAAGGGATGGAGGGAGGGAGGGAGGGAGAGGAGGTATGAGAGAGAGAGAGAGAGAGAGAGAGAGAGAGAGAGAGAGAGAGAGAGAGAGAGAGAGAGAGAGAGAGAGAGAGAGAGAGAGAGAGAGAGAGAGAGAGAGAAGAGAAAAAAATATATAGTACCAGGAAACCTTCAGACTGTTGCAAAATACGAACACAAAGCGATGCCAAAAAAAATAAAAATAGACATATTTCTATTTCGATATCCGTGACACAACAACAACAACAACGAATTTTGGAAAGGAAAACAAAAACAAAACAAAAGCATAATAAAAAACAATGGAACCACGTATGAGAGAGAGAGAGAGAGAGAGAGAGAGAGAGAGAGAGAGAGAGAGAGAGAGAGAGAGAGAGAAAAGACAGGAGAGATTAAAAAGAAATATCACTCCTCTTCTATTCTCTTTCCTCTTCCCTTCTCCTCCCTCCTTCTTCTTCCTCTTCCTTTTCCTCCTCCTCATCATCATCTTTGCCCCACCCTCACCTTATACATCTCATCTCCTCCCCAATTCATGCAACCCAATCACCTTACACTCCCCAACACCACCCATGCACCAACAACCCCAACACCCCCCGAACGCCCCAGACACCACCCCCTCACACAGCAATAACAGCGGCTAATCCTCATACTGTCGGTAGCAAAAGACACGAGCCAAGAATATACAACCTCACCGCCCTCTGCCACCCTGCCGTCGGAATCACTCTCTCTCTCCGTCCCGCCAGACAATGTTCCTCTCTATCCTCAGTCTCCTCGCACACAAATACTTCCCCGCGCACAATGGTAGGTAGGTAGGGAGGCGAAGAAGGAGGGAGAGGACAGGAGAGAAGAGAAGGCAGGTGGTTAGGTGGGAAAAGAGAGGAGAGAAGAGGGAGGTGGGGAAGAGGGTAATTGATGCTGTCTCATCCCCGCTCTCCCGCCATGTTAGTCAGCCACCCTCTACCCCGCTCCTCTTCCTCCTCCTCCTCCTTCTCTTCTTCCTCCTCTTCCTTTACTTCCTCTTCCTCCTCTTCGGTTTTTTTCTTTTGCAGTGTGTCTTTCTGTTATACTTCTGCTCCTGCTTCTTTTCCTTCTTCTTCTTCTTCTTCTTCTTTTTCTTCTTCTTCTTCTTCTTCTTCTGCTCCCTTCTCTTCCTTCTGCTGTTTTATTTCCTTTTTTTTGTATTTTTTCCTCTTCACGGTCCTCCTCCTCCTCCTCCTCTTCCTCCTCCTCCTGGTCCCCGAGTTTTCCTTCATCATCTGCCTGCTTTTGCAATGCTTCCGAACAAAGAGAGAGAGAGAGAGAGAGAGAGAGAGAGAGAGAGAGAGAGAGAGAGAGAGAGAGAGAGAGAGAGAGAGAGATATATTGGTGTTCTACTGTGATTATAACTTGTTCTATTCCCCCCTGTACACACACACACACACACACACACACACACACACACACACACACGAACACACACAAACAAACACCCACCCACCCACACACACACACACACAAACAAACACCCACCCACCCACCCACACACCCACCCACCCACACACAAACAAACACACACACACACACACACACACACACACACACACACACACACACACACACACACACACACACACACATGGACGGATTTATTTTAGGGTATAATTGACGTGAAGGAAAAAAAAAATATAAGAAATGGACTGCTGGCGGCTAAGTGATAGTTGTTGTTGTTGATGTTGATGTTGTTATTGTTGTTGTTGTTGTTGCTGTTGTTGTTGTTGTTGTTGTTGTTGTTGTTGTTGTTGTTGTTGTTGTTGTTGTTTTGTTCTTGTTATTGGTGGTGGTTGTGGTAAATTGAATCCCTACAAATTATAAAGACGAGGAAGAAGATGAGATATAACTCCTCCTCCTCTATCCTCTCCTCCTCCTCCTCCTCCTTCTCCTCCTCCTCTTCCTCCTCCTCCTCCACACAGTTTATCTGATTCACACGGGGACAAACGACGTTCAGTCTACTCAGCCTCAGGCCCTACTATCAAAATACCGTCAAGTCATTCGGCGTTACAAGACCAAGTCCCCTCACATCATAGTCTCTGGAATTCTACCTAAAATCAGCGCTTACGCCGGCTTCAACAGCAAAGCGAGCAACATCAATACTAGTCTGAAGGAAATTTGTGACGACGAAGGCGTAGCGTTCACACACGCCTGGCATCACTTCCTTGAGCGCCCAGACTTATTTCGGAATGATGGACTGCACCTGGATATGGTTGGTTCGGCGCGTTTCGGGAGGCTTCTGGACGAAGCAGTGAAA